>NC_037669.1:124101757-124248160 GCF_003255815.1 Theropithecus gelada
GGATCTAGAACTAGATGGTACATATGACCCAGCCATCCCATTACTGGGTATATACCCAAAGGATTATAAATCATGCTGCTATAAAGACACATGCACACGTATGTTTATTGCAGCACTATTCACAATAGCAAAGACTTGGAATCAACCCAAATGTCCATCAGTGACAGACTGAATTAAGAAAATGTGGCACATATACACCATGGAATACTATGCAGCCATAAAAAAGGATGAGTTTGCATCCTTTGTAGGGACATGGATGCAGCTGGAAACCATCATTCTTAGCAAACTATCACAAGAACAGAAAACCAAACACCGCATGTTCTCACTCATAGGTGGGAACTGAACAATGAGATCACTTGGACTCGGGAAGGGGAACATCACACACCGGGGCCTATCGTGGGGAGGGGGGAGGTGGGAGGGATTGCATTGGGAGTTATACCTGATGTAAATGACGAGTTGATGGGTGCTGACGAGTTGATGGTTGCAGCACACCAACATGGCACAAGTGTACATATGTAACAAACCTGCACGTTATGCACATGTACCCTAGAACTCAAAGTATAATAATAATAATAATAATAATAATAATAATAATAGTAAATAAAAAAAATAAAGCAAAAGCAGTTAAAGGAGACAAAGAGGGGCATTATATAATGATAAAAGAAACAGTCCCAATAGGAAAATATCATAATTCTAGATATATATGCACTGAACACTGGAACTCCCAAATTTTTAAAACAATTACTACTAGACCTAAGAAGTGGGATAGACAACAGAATAATAGTGGGAGATTTTAATACTCCACTGACAGCACTAGAGAGATTATCAAGACAGAAAGTCAATAAAGAAACAATGGAGTTAAACTCTACTCTGCAACAAATGGGCTTAATAGATATTTACAGAACAGTCTACCCAACAACTGCACAATATACATTCTTTTTATCAGCACCTAGAACATTTTCCAAGACAGACCATATCATAGGCAACAAAACAAGACTCAGTAAATTTAAGAAAATCAAAATTATATCAAGTACTCTCTCAGACGACAGTGGAATAAAATTGGAAATCAACTCCAACAGGAACTCTCAAAACCATTCAAATAAATAAAACATAAATAACGTGCTCCTGAATGATCACTGGGCCCACAATGAAATTAAGCTGGAAATCAAAAATTTCTTTGATCTGAATGATAATAGTGACACAACCTATCAAAACCTCTGGAATACAGCAAAAGTGGTACTAAGAGGAAAGTTCACATCTTTAACTGCCTACATCAAAAAGTTTGAAAGAGCACAAATAGATAATCTGATGTCACACCTCACAGAAATGGAGAAACAAGGACAATCCAAACCCAATCCCAACAGACAAAAAGAAAGAATGAAGATCAGGGAAGAACTAAATAAAATTGAAAGAAAAAAATACTAAAGGTAAATAAAACAAAGAGCTGATTATTTGAAAGGATAAATAAAATTGATAGGCCATTAGCAAGAATAGCCAATAAAAGAAGAGAGAAGGTTCAAATAAGATCAATTAGAAACAAAACAGGAGATATTACAACTGACACCACAGAAATACCCTAGAGAAGAAGGTTAAATTCCTAGAAATATCCAACCCTCCTAGATTAAACCAGGGTGATATAGTATCTCTAAACAGACCAATAACAAGAAGCAAGACTGACATGGTAATAAAAAAATTGCCAACAAAAAAATGTCCAGCAACAGATGGACTGATAGTTAAATTATATCAGACATTAAAGAATTATTGTTACTAATACTATTGACACTACTCCAAAAGATAAAGAGGGAATCATCTCTAAATCATTCTATGAAGCCAGTGTCACCCTAGTACCAAAACCAGGTCAGGGTATAACAAAATAGAAAGCTACAGACCAATATCCTTCATGAATATAGATGCAAAAATCCTCAACAAAATACTAGCAAACCAAATCCAACAGCATATCAAAAAGTTAATATGCCATGATCAAGTTTGTTTCATACCAGGAATGCAGAGATGGCTTAACATGTGTAAGTCAATAAATGTTATACATCACATAAACAGAATTAAAATAAAAAATCACATCATCTCAATAGATGCAGAAAGAGCATGTGAAAAAACTTGGCATCCTTTTATGTTAAAACGCTCAGCAAAACTGGCATAGAAGGGACATAACTTAAAGTAATAAAAGTCATCTATGACGAACCCACAGCCAACATACTGAACAGGGAAAAGTTGAAAGCATTTGCTCTGAGAACTGGAAAAAGACAAGGCTGCCTACTTTCACCACTTCTATTCAACATAGTACTGGAAGTCATTGCCAGAGCAATTAGACAAGAGAAATAAAGGAAGGGCATCCAAATTGGTAAAGAGGAAGTCAAACGATTGCTGTTTGCTGATTATATAATCGAATACCTAGAAAACCTTAACGACTCATCCTCAAAGCTCCTAGAACTGGTAAATAAATTCAGCAAGGTTTCAGGGTACAAAGTTAATTTACACAAATCAGTAGCTCTGCTATACACCAACAGTGATCAAGCTGAGAATCGTATCAATAAACCAACTGCTTTCGCAATAGCCACAAATAAAAATAAAACACTTAGAAATATACCTAACCAGGACGTGAAGTAACTCTATAAGAAAAACTACAAAACAATGCTGAAAGAAATCATAGATGACACAAACAAATGGAAACACATTCCCATACTCATGGATGGATAGAATCAACATTGTGAAAATGTTCATACTGCCAAAAGCAATCTACAAATCCAATGCAATTCCCATCAAAATACCACCATCATTCTTCATAGAACTAGAAAAAGCAATCCTAAAATTCATTTGGAATCCAAAAAGAGCCTGCACAGTCAAAGCTAGACTAAACAAAAAGAACAAATCTGGAGGCATCACATTATCTGACTTCGAACTATACTATAAGGCCATAGTCACCAAAACAGCATGGTACTGGTATAAAAAGATATGCATATAGCCCAATGGTACATAATAGAGAACCAGAGTCAAAAACTTACAGCCAACTGATCTTTGGCCAAACAAACAAAAACATAAAGTGGGGAAAGGACACCCTATTCAACAAATGATCCTGGGATAATTGGTAAGCCACATGTAGAACAATGAAACTGGATCCTCATCTCTCATGTTATACAAAAATCAATTCAAACTGAATCGACTTAAATCTAAAGCATGGAACCATAAAGATTCTAGAAGATAACATCAGAAAAACCCTTCTAGATATTGGCTTAGGCAAAGACTTCATAACCAAGAACCCAAAAGCAAATGAGACAAATAGAAAGATAAATAGATGTGACTTAATTAAACTAAAATGCTCCTGCAGAGCAAAAGAAATAATCAGCAGGGGTAACAGACAACCCATAAAGTGTGAGATAAATCTTCACAATCTACCCATTCAACAAAGGACTAATGTCCAGAATCTACAATGAAATCAGCAAGAAAAATTAAATGATTCCATCAAAAAGTGGGCTAAAGATGTGAATAAACAATTTTCAAAAGAAAAGTGTTGGCCATTTACAAGCATGTGGAAAAATGTTCAACATCACTCATTATCAGGGCAATGCAAATCAAAACCACAATATGCTGCAACCTCACTCCTGAAACAATGGCCATAATAAAAAAATAATAATAATAAAATAGATGTTGGCATGGATATGGCGAAAAGGGAACACTTTTATGCTGTTTGTGGGAATGTAAACTAGTAAAACCACTATGGAAATTAGTGTGGAGATTCCTTAAAGAACTAAAAGTAGATCTACCATTTGATCCAGCAATCCCTTTACTAGTTATCTACCCAGAAAAATAGAACTCATTTTGCAAAAGAGATACTCTCACACACATGTTTATAGCAGCACAATTTGCAATTGCAAAAATATGGAACCAACCCAACTTCCCCTCAATTGACAAGTGGATAAAGAAAACGTGGTATGTATATATGTGTATGTTTTTGTGTGTGTGTGTGTGTGTGTGTGTGTGTACATATATAGTTTAGATTATATATCAAAAAGATAATACACCATGATCAAGTTTGCTTCATACCAGGGATGCAGGGATGACATATATATAATCTATATATATAATGGAATACTAGTTAGTTATAAAAAGAACTTGGATTAAATTGGAGACTGTTATTCTAAGTGAAATAACTCAGGAATGGAAAACCAAACATCTTTAGTTCTTATTCATATGTGTGAGCTAAGCTATGAGGATACAAAGGCTTAAGAACAATACATCGGACTTTCAGAACTTGGAGGAAAAGGTGGAGGGTGGCGAGAGATCAAAGACTACACATAGGGTACAATGCACACTGCTCAGGTGATGGGTGCACCAATATCTGAGCAATTACCACTAAAGAACTTGCTCCTATAACCAAACACCATCTGTTCCCCAAAAACCTATCGAAGTACAAAAATTAAAAAAATGAAATAAAGAAACAAAATACTTGATGGATGGTAAACAAAAAGGAAGTAGACTGACAAATATACATTCTAATAAGTCTTGGTGGGAATCTAAATTTATGTAGTTTTCCTTTAAAATATTTTTTTAAAACTTGAAATTTTCATATTATTTTTCTGATGATTACTGTATACAGATAAATATTTGTTTCAATATTATTTTATTTTTATCATTTATTATTATTTTTAGGTTTTATTTTAGGTTCAAGGATACATGTCCAGGTATGTTACATAGGTAAATTATGTATCACAAGGGCATGGTGTACAGATTATCACATCACCGTGGTAATAAGCATAGCAACTGAAAGGTAGTATTTTGATGTTCTCCCTCCCACTACCCTACACCCTCAATGTTTAGATCCCACATATAAGGATCGACATATTTGACCACATGTAATCAATGTTTAGATCCCACTCATAAGAGAGAACATGAGGTATTTGGTTTTCTGTTTCTACGTCAGTTTTCTTAGAAAAGTGACCTACAGCTGGCCAGGCGAGGTGGCTCATGTTTGTAATCCCAGCACTTTGGGAGGCCGAGGCGGGCGGATCAAGAGGTCAGGAGATCAAGACCATCCTGGCTAACAAGGTGAAACCCCGTCTCTACTAAAAATACAAAAAAAAAAAAAAAAAAAAAAAAAAAGTTAGCTGAGCGTGGTGGTGGGCGCCTGTAGTTCCAGCTACTCTGGAGGGAGGCTGAGGCAGAAGAATGGTGTGAACACGGGAGGCGGAGCTTGCAGTGAGCTGAGAGCGATAGCGCCACTGCACTCCAGCCTGGGCAACAGAGCGACACTCCGTCTCAAAAGAAAAAAAGAAAATTGACCTACAACTTCATCTATGTTGCTGCAAAGAACAAAGTTATTATTTTTTATGGTTGTGTACTGTGTACTATTTTATGGTGTACTATACTGTCACTTATTTGCCAGTCTAATATTTACGGACATTTAGGTCGATTCCATATTTTTGCTATTGTGAATAGTGCTATGATGAACATACACATGTATGTGTAGAACAATTTATATTCCTTTGGGTATTTACCCAATAATGGGATAACTGAGTTGAGTGGTAATTCTGTTTAAGGTTCTTTGAGCAATCTCCAGAGAGCTTTCCAAAGTGGTTGATTTAACTTACACTGCCAAAAGTAGTCTATAAGAGTTTCCTTTCTCTGCAACCTCATCAATATCTGTTTATTTTTATTTTCATTTTCAATTTTTTACTGATAGTCATTCTGATTGGTGTGGAGTGGTATCTCATTGTGGTTTTGAAATGCATTTCTCTTAGTGATGTTGAACATTTTAAAATATATTTATTTGCCACATGTATGTCTTCTTTTGAAAAATGTCTGTTCATTTATTTTACCCACTTACTGAGTTGTTTTTTGCTTATTTATTTAATTTCTTTAGAGATTCTGGATATTAGACCTTTGTGTGATGCATAGTTTGCAAACATTTTCTCTCATTCTGTAGGTTGTCTGTTTACTCTACTGATAGGGTCTTTTGCTGTGCAGGTATTTAGTTTAATTAGGTCCCATTTGTCAATTTTTGATTTTGTTACAATCACTTTTGGAGTCTTCACCATGAAATCTTTGTCAGGGCCTATGTCCAGAATGATATTTCCCAGGTTTTCTTTTAAGATTTTTATAGGTTTTGGTTTTACATTTAAGTCTTTCATCCATCTTTAGTTGATTTTTGCATATGTTATTAGGAAGGGGTCCAGTTTCAATTTACTGCATGCCAATATGCAGTTATCCCAGCACCGTTTACTAAATATGGAATCCTTTCTCCATTTCTTGTTTTCATTGACTTTGTCAAAGATCAGATGGTTGTGTGTAGCTGTATTTCTGGGCTCTCTATTCTGTTCCATTGGTCTACATGTCTGTTTTTTGTTTGTTTGTTTGTTTGTTTGTTTTTAATATCAGTACCATACGGCTTAAGTTAGTGTACCCTTGCAGTATAGTTTGACGTTGGGTAGTGTGATGCCTCCAGATTTGTTTTCTTTGCCTAGGATTGTTTTAGCTATTCAGGCTCTTTTTTTGTTCCACATGAGTTTTTTTTTTTTTAATTTATAATTGTGTGAAGAATGTCATTGGTAGTTTGATAGGAATAGCATTGAATCTGTAAAGTGTTTTGAGCAGTATGGCCATTTTAACAATATTGATTATTTTTATCTCTGAGCATGAATTTTTTTCCATTTGTTTGTGTCATATCTGATTTATTTGAGCAGTGTGTTGTAATTCCCATTTTAGAGAATATTCACCTCTCTGATTAGCTATATTCCTAGGTATTCTATTCATTTTGTGGCTACTGTGAGAGGGATTATGTTCTTGATTTGACTCTTTGCTTTGACATTGTTTTATAGAAATGCTACTTTTTTTTTTTTAACATTGATTTTGTATCCCAAAACTTGGCTCATTGTTTTTTAGATCTAGGAGCTTTTGAGAAGAGACTATGGGTTTTTCTAGTATCGAATCATGTAATCTACAAACAGATAATTTGACTTCCTCTCATCCTATTTGGATGAGTTTTATTTCTTTTTCTTACCCAATTGTTCTGGCTAGAAATTCATATAGTATGTTGTATAGGAGTGGTAAGAGAGGGTATCTTTATCTTGTTCTGGTTGTCAGGGAGAATGAGTCTAGATTTTGTCCATTCAGTAGGATGTGTGCTGTGTGCTTGACATAGATGGCTCATTATTATGAGGCATGTTCCATTGATGCCCTGTTTGTTGAGAGTTTTTCACATGACGGGAGGTTGAATTTTATTGAAAGCTTTTCTGTATCTATTGAGATGATCATGTGTGGTTTTATTTAGCTATATTTATGTGATGAATAACATTTATTGATTTAAACATGTTGAATTAACCTTGCTTCTAAGGGATAAAGACTACTTGATCCTGTGGATTCGTTTTAGTATGCTGATAGATTTTGTTGAATAGTATTTTGTTGAGAATTTTTGCATCTATGTTAATCAAAGATATTGGGCTGAAGTGTTCTTTTCTTGTTTTGTCTTTGCCAGGTTTTGGTATCAGGATGATGCTGAACTCATAGATTGAGTCAGGGAGAAATTCTTTCTCCTCAATTTTTTGGAATCGTTTCAGTAGGGATGATACCACGTTTTCTTTATACACCTGCTATAATTTGACTGTGAAATCATCAGTTCCTGGACTTTTTCTGATTGGTAGACTTTTTTTAATAATTCAATTTTGGAATTCATTATTGGTCCCTTCAGAGATTCAATTTCTTCCTGTTTTAATCTTTGGAGGTTGTATGTTTCCAGGGATTTGTCTATTTCTTCTGTGTTTTCAAGTTTTTGTGTATAGAGTTGTTTATAATGATCTCTGAGGGCTTTTTATATTTCTCTGTGATCAGTGGTAATGACTCTATAATCACTTCTGATTTTTATTTGGATCTTCTTATTTTTCTTTGTTAGTCTAGCTAGTGGTATGTCCATCTTATTTATTGCTTCAAAGTAGCAATCCCTGGATTCACTGGTCTTTTTTATGACTTTTTGAATCTCAATTTCCTTCAGTTCAACTCGGATTTAGGTGATTCCCGTTGTTCTGCTGGCTTTTGCGTTGGTTTGCTCTTTTGTTTCAAGCTCCTCTAGGTGTGATGTTATGTTGTTAATTTGAAATCTTCCTAATTTTTGATGTGAGCATTGAGTACTATACATTTGCCTCTTAAAACTGCTTTGGATGTGTCCCAGAGATTTTAGTATGTTGTGTGTTCATTCTTGTTAGTTTCAAAGAATTTCTTGATTTCTGCATTAATTTTATTATTTAACCAAAAGTCTTTCAGGAACAAGTTGTTTAATTTCCATGTAATTTTGTAGTTTTGAGCAATTTTCTTAGTATTAATGTATATGTACATTGTGCTAAGATCTGTATGTTTTCAATATGATTTTCTTTTTACAATTTTGCTGAGACTAGTTTTATGACATCATGTAGTTAATTTTAGAGTATGTGTCATGCACAGATGAGAAGAATGCATATTCTATTGGTTTTGGGTGAAGAGTTCTGTAGATGTCTGTTAGGTTCATTTGGTCAAGTGTTGAATTCAGGTTCCAAATATCTTTGTTAGCTTTCTGACTCAATGGTCTATCTAATACTATTAGAAAGGTGTTGAAGTTTTGCAATATTATTATGTGGTTATTTGTCTCTTTGTAGGTCTCTAAGAACTTGCTTTATGAATCTGGGTGCTCCTGCATTGAGTTCATATATATTTAGGATAGTTAAGTCTTCTTGTTGAATTAAACTCTTTACCATTATGTAACGGTCTTCTTTGTCTTTTTTGATTACTATTGGTTTAAACACTGTAATATCTGAAATTAGACAGACATTAAGACATGCTTCTTTCAGCTTTTCCTTTGCTTGGTAGATTTTTTTAGTCCCTTTATTTTGAGCCTATGGGAATCTTTGCATGTGAGATGGGTCTTTTGAACATAGCATACAGTTGGGTCTTGCTGCTTTTATCGTGCCTCTCTGTGCCTTTGAATTGGGGCAATTAGGCTATTTACATTCAAGATTAATATTGATATGTATGGATTTGATCCCGTCATTGTGCTGTTAGCTGGTTATTAATGTTGGCTTGATTGTGTAGTTGTGTTGTAATGTTAGTGGTCTATGTACTTAACCCTTTTCACATTTTCCCTGAGAATACTTGCTGGCAGCACTTACGGCTGCAGTGTTTACCCAAAGATAACTTTGCCAGAAAATATCTTGATTTAATTATTATTTTTTCATCACCCTAATATATTAACTTTGGAAACAAAAGACATTTTATTTATAGCCTTCTGTTTTTAGTAGTATTTTCATTTACAAAATATAGTAATTCTCAATCATTGAAAATGTCAAATCCTAGAAAACGTAGCATTCCTACATGTGTTAACATCATTTTTGAACAGTTATTGGCTGAAGATTTAGTTGATGAATTTGGTTTTTCCAAAATAGATGATTCTGATGATTAAGACACTTCTGATGTAGTCCTGTTTACCCAAGAACAGTTTTTGTATTTTATTTTCACACTGAAAATTAGTCATATTTGCTCCAGCCTCAAAGAACGTGTTTATGTAAAAAAATAAGAGCTGGCAGTGAGCTGGCACCTGTTTTATAAATAAGAAAAGTGTTAAGTGTATCATTGTGGTGGTAGATAATGCTCTTTCCTTTTCATATTTAGCACTTCCTTAAGGACCTCTTGTAAGACAGGTCTGATGGTAACAAATTCCCTTAGCAGTTGCTTGTCCAAAAAGGATCTTATTTCTTCTTTACTTATGAAGCTCAGTTTGGGTGGATGTGAAATTTTTGGTTGGAATTTCTTTTCTTTAAGGATGCTAAATATAGGCCCCTAATCTCTTCTGGCTTATAGAGTTTCTGGTAACAACATCTGTTGTTAGCCTGGTACAGTTACCTTTGTAAGTGACTTGCCCCTTCTCTCTAGCTGTCTTTAACATTTTTCTTTTGTCTTGATCTTGAAGAATCTGACGCCTATGTGTATAGTATCTTGCAGGAGTTCTCTGCATTTCCTCAATTTGCATGTTAGCCTCTCTAGTGCGGTTGGGCCAATTTTCTTGAGTGATAGCCTCAAATATGTTTTCCAAGTTGCTTGCTTTCTCTTTCTGTCTTTCAGGAACACCAATGAGTCATAGATTTGGTCCCTTTACATAATTCCATATTTCTCAGAGGTTTTGTTCCTCTTTATCATTTTTTATAATTAATTTTGTCTGACTGAGTTATTTCAGAGAACGAGTCTTTAAGCTCTGAGATTCTTTTCCCAGCTTGGTCAATTCTACTGCTAATATTTGCGATTGTATTGTGAAATTCCGGAAGTTAGTTTTTCAGCTCTATCGGATTAGTTGTTTCTTTCTTAATATGGTCATTTTGTCTTTCATCTCCTGTATAATTTTATTTTACTCCTTAGATTTCTTGGACTAGGTTTTGACTTTGTCCTGAATGTCAATGATCTTCATTCCTGTCTATATTCTGAATTACATTTCTGTCATTTTGGCCATTTCAGTCTAGTTAAGAGCCATTGTCTAGGAACTAGTGCAGTCATTTGGAGGTAAGAAGGCACGCTGTCTTTTTGAGTTGTCAGAGTTCTTGCCCTGGTTCTTTCTCATCTGTATGGCTTGGTGTTCCTATTACTGTGATGTTATTTGAGTGTAGTCATTTGGGTTAGTTTCTGTTTTTTTGGGGGATGGAATTTTACTTTTGTTGTCCAGGCTGGAGGGCAGTGGCAAGATCTCAGTTCACTGTAACTTCTGCCTCCAGGGTTCAAGCAATTCTCCTGCCTCAGTCTCCCAAGTATCCCAAGTAGCTGGGATTACAGGCATGCGCCACCACGCCCGGGTAATTTTTGTATTTAGTGGAGATGGGCTTTCTCCATGTTGATCAGGGTGGTCTCAAACTCCCGACCTCAGGTGATCCTCCCACTCCGGCCTCCCAAAGTGGTGGGATTACAGACATGAACTACTGTGCCCAGCCAGTTTCTGGATGTTTCAAGAAAGTCAAAACTTTATGCAGAGTCTTTATTTGTAGCTGAATTATCATCCTTGGTTTCATGGGGGGAGCGGGGGGAATGGTGTATATAAACAACATATTTTTGGTGTTGCAATTTGGGCTACTTTTCAGTAGATGGTGTTTAAATGTAGTGACTTGGAGGTAGGCTATTGTTCAGCCATGCAGCTCCTCTGTATTTCCTTGTGTATTAGCTCAGTTTCATACTGCTATGAATAACTTTCTGAGACTGCACAATTTACAAAAAGAAGTCAATTTATAATTTACAGTTTCGTGTGACTTGGGATACCTCAGGAAACTTACAATTACAGTGGAAGTGGAAGCAGGCACATCTTACATGAAGGTAGGAGAAAGAGGGAGGGAGTGAAGGAGAAAGAGCCCCTTATAAAACCATCAGATCTTGTGAGAACTCACTCACTATCAGTAGAACAGAATGGGGGAAACCACCCTTGTGATCCAATCACTTCCCATCAGGTCCTTCCCTTGATATATAGGGATTTGGGGGATTACAATTCAAGATGAGATTTGGTGGGGACACCAAGTCAAACCATATAAGCTTGCATTTGCAACTGTGCTCCCTCTTTGTGCTCTGAGAGTATGGGTTCCTCTCCTACTAAAGTCCTGGCTGCAGATTTTGGCTTGGCGTTCCTTGGCTGCACATCATCATAGCCCTGGGGTGAACTCAGCCTTTATGTTCTCTCTCCAGCTTGGTGGGCACCAGGTGAAGGGATTTTGAAAGAGGCAATGGCAGAGGGCCTTTCACTTGTCTCTTGCAGCTCTACCCCAGAGAAATGCAGAGCTGCTACCAATCAGAGCAATCAGCCCAGTGCGGGGTATCTGTACTGTGGGCCCAAGCTGGGGCCTTCACCTTGTTCCTACAAAAAGTAGGGGCAGGGGCTCCTATAGAAGACAGGCTGGCCTCTTATCTTTATGGTGGCTGTGTTGTGCTGGAGTAAATCACTCAGGGTCTTTGTTTCTTCCTCAGTCTGAGGGAAGCAAGGGCAGTACCACTGCGTGGCAGTGGCAGAAGGGCTTTCAGTTGCCTCTGAAAGCTCTACCCCAGAGAAATGCAGAGCCTCCTCCAATGAGAATGTTCAGCCAGGGGGTGGGGTGACTGCACTGTGCTTACAAGCTGGGGACCCTGCTTGGTGAAGAACAGGGTGTCAGGGGCTCACAGAGAAAGGAGATTGGGCTCTTCTCCATATGGCAACTCTGGCATGCTCGAGGCACAAGTAAAGCCCTAGGCTGTTTCTTTGCCAATATGAGGACAACAAAGGCAAAACAACTGTGGTGGCAATGGCAAAGAGGCTATCAGTTGCCGCTGGGAGCTGCACCCCAGGTAAACAGAGCCACCACCAGTGGGAATGCTCAGTTGGAGTTGGGGGTGGGGCATCTGCTTTGTGATCCTGAGCCAGGCACCTTTCATTTTGAGCAGTAGAGGGTGGAGGTTCACAGGGAAGAGAGGCTGGGCACCTCTCTGTGTGGTGGTTGCAGCATGCTGAAGATGCCAGTCACACAATCAGGCCCTTCCTTTCTTCCTTAGGCCTAGGACCATAAGGGTGTTACCACTGGAGCTGTAATAGGAGAGGGACTGTAAAGGGAGAGTGGTTGTCTCTGGGATTTTCTCCCCACAAAACACAGACCTGTCACCAACTCAAGTGTTGAGTTTGGGGCAGGGAGGCTGTGCTGGGGGGGCCAGGTTCAGAGGCCCTGTTCAGTGAGGAGTAACACGGGCAGGGAACTCCTTGAAAAACAGTCTGGCTGCTTTTCCATAAGGCAGCTGTGCTGTACTGGAGGCCTGAGTTAGTCCTTAGACTTTTTTCTTGCTCCTAATCCTGAGAGCAATAGGAGTAGGAGCTGTAGAGCAATAAAAATGGTGGGCCTTCTTGCTACAAGTGGGGGCACCAGGTGAAGGGATTTTGAATTAGGCAATGGAAGAGCGGCTTTCACCTGGGACAGAGCTCTGTCCCAGGAAGCACAGAGGTGCTACCAGTCTTTGTTATTGTTTGTCATACAAATTTTTGGAGGCAACCTAAATACCACTCAATAAATAGACAGTTAATAAATGATACTAGGTAGATACTATTGCAATGTCATGTAGCTGTTAAAAAAGTTCAACATATATGCAATGAATGTAAAGATGTTAAGAACAGCAAGTCTCATAATCATTTATCCATTTAAGGTAATTTATGCTGAAAATTGTGTTGATGTATATTTACATAAGTGAGCTCACACAGGTGTACACACACACACACAAATGATGTATAGAACATAATGGGATATTGCAAAGTGGATATTATTAGCACTTATTGCCTCTGGGAGAAAAGCGTATTAATAGGGAATTTTGCCTTTTTTCTTTTATATTTTATGTAGTTTATTTTAAAATTTATGTATTTATTAATTTTGAATTTTTTCTTTTTTATGCTCTGTTGGACTTGAATTAATTTTGAAACTTAAATATGTAAATTAAGATAAAGATTTTTGTGGGAATTGGTGGTCACTGAAAGAATATAGTATCCACTGTGTTCTGACAATTTATATATGTACCCAGAGTAAGTGTAGCTCTTGATGACATTGGGGCATGAGCAGTGTCTCTGCTGCTTCTCTTGAAAAAGTTGACTTTGCTTTCTAAACTTCAGTTTGTTTATAAGTAAAATGAAGGGACTGGATTATAGGACCTTACATAAACCTAGATCTAATATTCTGTGATTCTATAATCCTCACGACTGGAAGAATGCATGAGTCTTGCACTAGAACTAAATATATGTGCAACTAGCTGATCACAGTTAGATTCTACACTCAAGATGAAGTCACAATGATCTCCTAAAAAAGATAAGCCTTGAGATAGAGGTAAAATCTTGCAGTCCCTCTGGAAGCTGAAGCTGTTTAAACTATTTATATAAGAGATTAAACTAGATGCTCTCTGCTGTCAAGTTTTCTGCCATGTGAACCACATTGTGGGTCTTCAGACAGCATAAAACAAATGCCTAGAGAATAGGAGATGTGGAAGATGGGGAACTGGTCTTGGCATTAAATCCTCAGTTTGAGTTGTTTGTGAGGCCCAGTTATATTGATTTCCTGGTAGTCCATGAGACCCTTATTACCTTTATAAGTCATTTCCTTTTTTGATTAAGGTATTCCAATTTTGATTTCAGTTAGTGATAAAGAATCTCATCCAGTGCAGACCTTTTCTTTCTCTCCATTTCCACTTCCCTTGCTGTGCTCAAGGCAACTTCATATTGATCTAAGTCACTTGTGTAAGAGCACAAAGTAATATATTAAGTTCATTTAAGTGAAAATGTTGGTGAAAATACTGTACAACATCGAAAAAAAATCTGTTATTTATAAAAGAGATGATTTTACTGTTTTCAAAGGAAAGCATTTCCAGTGGTGTAATTTTAGCTTTTGTGAAAACTAGAACAGGATCTTACTCTGGTAGACAGAAAGGTTTAGCCTCTCATTGAAATTGAGTAGACTGTTGATTTTTATGATCATGTACAAAGCTAAATTTGAGGGATTGGTCAAATGTACCAGATGATTGTTCATTCTCTGTAAAGTGTTGGGTTTGATCTCTCTTACTACCTGTCCAATAGTTTTCTTTTGTCTACAGGGAAAGAGGCAGAAAATTTTTTAAAACGCTTTTGAATTCAAATTTGAATGCTATTGTGTTAGGAAGCACAATGATGGGACTCCTACTAGCATTAAGAAAATGATAGCTGTATTTCTTTAAATCGAGATCATTAAAATAAAATTACATTGCTAGCCTTTATATTCCATTTAAGATATTCTATAATTAAAATAATGTTCTCATTTAAAACACAAGCTCATAATTCACAAAGCGACATTATTGCCTATGCAAACATTGTGAAATGTAAACAAATTTCCACTAGAATGCCCACACAATAAAAAAGAAATTGCCTTTATTATTTTGTATAACACTAAGCACTTAATATTATAATTTAATTGGATAATTTAAAGTTGTTAACATAATAGATGGCATAAACACTCTAGAACAAATAAAAGAGTACATTTGCTTATAAATTTCACATTGATTGAATATAATTTTAGGTGTGCCTATATTAAATAACTGAAATCATTAGGTGTGTACATTTTTACTGATTAAGCAAAGAAACTTTCTTATGTTTAAATACAAAAGATCTAAATTTACTACAAACGAAAACTTATATGGGCCTCAGTTTTCTCTTTTCTACATTGGAGGTCATAGCAATTTCCTTAAGCCATTTGTGATAAATATTAAGCTGAATCAGAAATATAAAATGTCTGAGACTGTTGTATCACTCTATACAATTATTTATTTTCATAATGTTCATTTAAGTGCCACAAATCTATTTTTTCTATGTGTTATTTTATGTTTCACATTGTAATTTTGCTCAGATTACCTAAAATAGATAACTGAAGCAAACTACTTTGGCAATAAAGGTGAGGTGTGTAATTTATATCACAATGTATATATACACGTAGTTTCTGTAGCTTAGCATGATCTTGTGTTATTTTAGAATCACTGAACCAAGTGTTTCTGATGAAGATCATTGGTAGAGCTCTTGCTGACAGAAAAGCAGAAATGAGGTTGCACACTTACAACCCTATGAACTTTGACAAAGTAGACATTACCAATCAATGAAGAGAGAACACTCTATTCAATAAAGGTTGCTAGGATCACTGGCTAGCTCTATAGGCTGAACATTAAAACCGGACCCCTACATTTTACCATATACAAAAATCAACTCAAGATAGATTAAAGACTTAAATGTAAAGCCTAAAACTATAAAAACCCTAGAAGAAAAGCTAGGAAATCCCATTCTGGACATAAGCCCTGGCAAAGATTTCATGGCAAAGATCCCTAAAGCAATTGCAATAACAATAAAAAAAAAAAAAATTGACAAGTAGGACCTAATTTAACTAAAGAGCTTCTATATAGCAAAAGACACTATTGACAGAATAAACAGACAACCTATAGAATAAAATAAAATACTTGCAAACTTTGCACCCAGCAAAGGTCTAATATTTACAATATAGAAAAAACTTAAATAAACAAAATCAAACAACCTCATTAAAAATAGACAAAGGATGTGAACAGATACTTCTCAAAAAAAGACATACACATGACCAACAAGCATATAAAAACTGCTCAACATCACTAATCATTAGAGAAATGCAAATCAAAACTACAATGAGATAGCATCTCATACCCATCAGAATGGCTATTACTTAAAAGTCATAAAATAACATAGGCTGGTGAGGATGCAGAGGGTAAGGAATACTTATACCCTGCTAGTGGGGATGTAAATTAGTTCAGTGACTGTGGAAACCCGTCTGGAGATTTCTCAAAGAACCTTAAACAGAATTACCATTCAACCCAGCCATCCTATTATTGGGTATATAACCAAAGGAATATAAATTGTTATACCATAAAGACAAATACATGCTTATGTTCATTATAGTATTATTCACAACAGCAAAAATATAGAACCAACCTAAATGCCCATCAGCGGTAGACTGAATAAGGAAATTATGGTACATAAACACCATGGAATAGCATACAATCATAAAAAAGAATAATATTGTGTCTTTTGCAGAACATGTATGGAACTGGAGGCCATTATCCTAAGCAAATTAATACAAGAACAGAAAATAAAATACTGTATGTTCTCTCTTATAAGTTGAAGCTAAACATTGAATACACATAGATACAAAGAAGGAAATAATAGGTACCAGGGTCTATTTGAAGGTGGAGGGAGGAAGCAGGGTGAGGATAAAAAAATTACCTATTAGGTAGTATGCTTATTCCCTGGATGATGGAATAATCTTTACACCAAATTCTTATGACACATAATTTACCCATGTAACATATATGTACCCTGCATATATAACCCTGAACCTAAAAATTAAAAAAGAAAAGCATAAGGAACAACCAGAAATCAATTGAGAAGAATGTTACTCTTGGTGAATATGGTGGGTTATCTAGTTCTCTTTGGTTCTTAGTGGGCAGTGAAGCCTAGAAAATAGTTCTTACCTTGTCAAAATGATGTTTTGGAAATTAAAACAAGAAATAACTAAAATCAGAATGGAACTGAAGGAGATTGAGACATGAAAAGCCCTCCAAAAAATTAATGAATCCAGGAGCTGATTTTTTTGAAAAAAATAATGCAATAGACTGCTAACTAGACAAAGAAAAGAGAGAAGAATCAGACAGAATCAAAAAAATTAATGAGATATTATCACTGACCCCACAGAAATGCAAACTACCACCAGAGAATATTATAAACACCTCTATGCAAATAAACCAGAAATTTAGAAGAAATGAATAAATTCCTGAGCATATACACCCTCCCAGGAATAAACAAGAAAAAAATCAAATCCTTGAATAGAACAATAACAAGCTCTGAAATTGAGGCAGTGATAAATAACATACCAACCAAAAAAAAAAAAAGAAAAAAAAGAAAAAAAAAAACCAGGACAAGATGGATTCACAGTCAAATTCTACTAGAAGTACAAAGAGGAGCTGGTATCATTCCTTCAAAAAATAATGCAAACAATTGATAGGGAGGGACTCCTCTCTAACTCATTTTATAAGGCCAGCATCATCCTGATACCAAAACCTGGTAGAGACACAACAAAAAAAGAAAACTTCAGGCCAATATCCCTAATGAACATCAATGCAGAAACCCTCAATAAAATACTGGCAAACCAAATATAGCAATACATCAAAAAGGTTATCCACCACCATCAAGTCAGCTTCACCCCTGGCATGCAAGGCTGGTTCAACCTATGCAAATCAATAAATGTAATCCATCACATAAACAGAACCAATGACAAAACCAAATGATTACCTAAATAGATGCAGAAAATGCCTTCAATAAAATTCAGCATCCCTTTATGTTAAAAACTCTCAATAAACTAAGTATTGATGGAACATACTTCAAAACAATAAGAGGTATTTATTACAAACCCATAGCCAATATCATATTGAATGGGCAAAAGCTGGAAGCATTCCCTTTGAAAACTGGCACAAGACAAGGATGTCATCTCTCAGCACTGCTGTTCAACATAGTATTGGAAGTTCTGGCCTAGTCAATCAGGCAAGAGAAAGAAATAAAGGTATTCAAATAGGAAAGGAGGAAGTTAAATTGTCACTGTTTGCAGACAACATGATTGTATATTTAGAAAACCCCATCATCTTAGCCCATCGTCTCCTTAAGCTGATAAGCAACTTCAGCATAATCTCAGGATACAAAATCAGTGTGCAAAAATCATGAGCATTCCTATGCAACAACAACAGACGAGCAAAACACCAAATAATGAATGAACTCCCATTCACAGTTGCTACAAAGAGAATAAAATGCCTAGGAACACAGCTTAACAAGGGATGTTAAGGACCTCTTAAGGTAGAACTACAAACCATTCCTTAAGGAAATAAGAGAGGACACAAACAAATGAAGAAACATTCTATCCTCACAGATAGAAATAATCAATATTGTGAAAATGGACATACTGCCCAAAGTAATTTATAGATGCAATGCTATTCCCATTCTACAAGCTATTCCCGTTCTACCAACATTCTACAAGCATCTGATCTTTGACAAACCTGACAGAAACAAGCAATGGGGAAAGATTCCCTATTTAATAAATGTTGCTGGGAAAACTGGCTAGCCATATGCAGAAAACTTAAACTGGACCCTTTCTTTATACCGTATACAAAAGTTAACTCAAGATGGATTAAAGACATAAATGTGAAACCCCAAACCATAAAAATCCTAGAAGAAAATCTAGGCAGTACCATTCTGGACATAGGCATGGGCAAATATTTTATGATGAAATTACCAAAAGCAATTGCAACAAAAGCTAAAATTGACAAATGGGATCTAATTGCACTAAAGAGCCTCTGCACAGAAACAACAAAAACAAACAACAACAACGACAAAACTATCATCAGGGTGAATAGGCCACCTAGAGATTGGGAGAAAATATTTGCATTCTACCCATTTGCAAAGATCCAATATCCAGAATTTACAAGGAACTTAAACAAATTTACAAGAAAAAACAACACTATTGAAAAGTGGGCAAAGGGCCTGAACAGACATTTCTCAAAAGAAGACATTTATGTGGCCAAAAAATATATGAAAAAAGTTTAAATGATCATTAAGAGAAACAAAAATTAAAATTACAATGAGGTACCATCTCATACCACTCAGAATGGTGATTATTAAAAAGTCAATGAAGGACAGATGCTGGCATGGCTGTGGAGAAATAGTAACGCTTTTACACTGTTGGTGGGAAAGTAAACTAGTTCAACCATTGTGGAAGAGAGTGTGGCAATTCCTCAATGATCTAGAATGAGAAATACCATTTGACCCAGCAATCCCATTACTGGGTATATATCCAGAAGAATAAAAATCATTCTATTATAAAGATATATGCAGATGTATGTTTATTGGAGCACACTTCACAATAGGAAATACATGGAACCAACCCAAATGACCATCAATGACAGACTGGATAGAGAAAATGTGGTACATATACACCACGGAATACTATGCAACCATAAAAGAAATGAGATCATGTCCTTTGCAAGGAGTTGAATGAAGCTGGAAGCCATCATCCTCAGCAAAGTCACACAGGAACAGAAAACCAAACACTGCATTTTCTCACTCTTAAGTGGGTGTTGAACAATGAGAACACGCAGGGAGGAAAACAACATACATTGCAGCCTGTATGTGGGGGGTAGTTAGGGGAGGGAGAACATAAAGATAAATAGCTAATGCATGAGCGGCTTAAAACCTAGGTTATGGGTTGATAGGTGCAGCAAGCCACCATGGCACACATACACCTATGTAACAAACATGCACATTCTGCACAGAACTTTAAGTAAAAAAAAAAAGTTATTCATGCCTTTTCATGGCTTGAGAGCTCTTTTTTTTTCTTTTTCTTTTTTTTTTTTTAAGACAAGAGTCTGGCTCTGTTGCCCAGGCTGGAGTGCAGTGGCCGGATCTCAGCTCACTGCAAGCTCCGCCTCCCGGGTTTAGGCCATTCTCCTGCCTCAGCCTCCCCAGTAGCTGGGACTACAGGCGCCCGCCACCTCGCCCGGCTAGTTTTTTGTATTGTTTAGTAGAGACGGAGTTTCACTGTGTTAGCCAGGATGGTCTCAATCTCCTGACCTCGGGATCCACCCATCTTGGCCTCCCAAAGTGTTGGGATTACAGGCTTGAGCCACCGCGCCCAGCCGAGAGCTCATTTTTTTAATTGCTGAATAATATTCCATTATATGAATGTGTCAAGTTTATCTATTCATCTAAGGAAAGACATTTTGACTGTTTCTCATGTTTACTGACTATGAATAAAGTCACTATAAACATTAACAAACCGGTTTTTATGTGGTCATACATTCTCAATTTGGCTGGATGAATATCTAGTAGCATGATCGCTGCGTTGTACAGCAAAAGTGTTGTTTTTGTATGAAATAGCCAAGTGGTCTTCCAAAGTGGCTGTGCCATTTTAGATTCTCACCAGCATGAGTGAGAATTCTTGTTCAGAATCTTTCTCAGCAATTTGAATTTAGTTTTTTTTAATTATTATTATATTCATTCTAATATGTATGTAGTGGTATCTCCTTATTGTTTTCATTTGCAATTCCCTGATGACTTATGTCGTTAAGAACATTTTCATATGCTTATTTTTAATCTATATAACATTAATTCATTTTTTTAAGAAGAACATCTCTAAAGACTTATATTTTCTGAAACACTCTTTGGGAAATGCTGCCTTAGTTCACTTTAAATATTTATATTTGTTTTAGTTAGGTGAAATAATATATGCTTTAAAAAGTTGCATAAAATATCATAACAAAATATTTAACATGCTTTTGTGTGATTTTTTTTTTATTTTGTTGATAATGTGTTGTGGTAGATTTCTAAAAATATTGGAATCAATGACTTGTAAGAAATCATATATATAAGACTTTGTCTTATAAGCAACCTCCCATTAGCATGGATATATATTTTTATTCTTGTAGTCTTAAAATAAAATTACACTTTCATTCTGGTTTTTAGATTTTCATCAGATTTTGAATACATTCTCATTCATAATTATGGTTGATATGGTTTGACTCTGTGTCCCCACCCAAATCTCATCTTGAATTGTAGCTCCCATAATTCCCATGGGTTGTGGGAGGGACCCAGTGGGAGCTAATTGAATCATGGGGATGGTTTCCCCCATACTGTTTTCAAGATATAATGGTTTTATAAAGGGTTTCCCTTTTCACTTGGCTTTCAGTCTCTCTTGGCTGCCACCATGTAAGATGTGCCTTTCACCTTCCAACATGATTGTGAGGCCTCCCCAGCCATGTGGAACTGTGACTCCATTAAAACTCTTTTTCTTTATAAATTACCTAGTCTTGGGTATGTCTTTATCAGCAGCATGAAAAAGGACTAATACAATAGTCCTTGTGTTTGCATTTAGATATATAATGCAAAGTAATCTATGTGGCATATATTCAGAGAAGAATCACTGCATATGTATATTAACAGCCAAAATATTTTAATTTAGTTAAAATAGTTCATTTGAAAGTTTTATTGAAATATATGTGTATAAGTGAGTGTTGAAATTCATTAAACAACAAATGAGGAAGCTTATGAGAAGCAGAATGATTCATGTGCTTTACTGGAGGAAGGCAGAAATGCAAACAAGTAATTATGATATGATGATATACATGTTATAAGAATAAAAATGGTAGAGGAAGCAGAGTAGGATGAATGAAATAAAGGAAAGTAGCAGAAATAGACCAAGGGAATTTAATACTATGGTTGTCATTTCATAAAAATATAAAATAAGACTAGTCCCCTGTTAAGAAATGCAATACCTGTGCATTTCTCAAATATTGGTGAAATGTTAGAGCACTGTATCTTACCGACAGTCATTAATGACTCTAATAAATAGGAAACCTTAGTTCAAACAAACACATTATTCCAAATGACAGAAGTATAAGCATGACTAATTAATGAATTTGGTAATATTTGTTCCCTATTTATGAGAACATTACTTTGAGTTAGAACTAATTACCTGTACACATAACTCAGAACATGCCGGGTACCTTATGTCATGCTTAATATGATGGTGGCTTGTCTGTTTATTTCAAATATATAATACCTAAATATTAGATCAGAATAATAATATAAATTAAAAACACATTAATTCAAAAGTTATATTGCAAAACAATACACATTTTCTTTTTCAGATTTGAAAGTAAGAGTCAAAGAGCTGTTCTAATTTGTGTACCTGCTATAATTCTCTGGAGAATTAATCATGATATGAGAAATAGAGATGATTTAGCACCTACAATCTTTTTACACAAAACTCAAGCCCAAGCCCTGGCATTCTGTTATCAGGACAGTTCTAAATGCTGGTGAGCTGTTTGCTCTATTATACTTTATTTTAAAAATGTATACATAAATTAGAAAAGCTCTTTGTATACCGACCTGGAACATAACCAGATTATTTTATTTTCAGAAAAGATAAAAAGAAAAATTTACTTGCCACTTCCCCAATAATTTAACAGCCCCCAAACTGATAGTAAAGGTAAAAGGATATTTGCTTTATTATGTCGAATATTGGCTATTTGTTTTGGGATACAGCATCATTTTCATTGGTAACAATATTATTCATCTGTGCTGTGGAATTGCTTAATATGCTCTTAATATATATTTAAAAACATGTGCATTACTGTATCATCCCAAATTAGCCATTGGAGATATGAGTAGATTAAATAATTTATTAAAAAGTATATGTGTAAGGAGAGTTGATGGGTATTTTACTCTATCTTGTGGAAAATATAGAAAACATGACAGCATTCTTGTCATTCAAACCTTCAGTCAGGAGAAAAAATAAATATATGTCAAAATTCAGGAATCCTAGTAAGGCTTACAATGATAGAGTGAATCCATAATATAGATTATTTTAGAAATCTTGAAGAAGCACTAAAACATATTTACAAAAAAAATTTATTCACGCTCTAATACTGTCCCTTTATTTCTTATCCTCCCTCCCCCTAAATGGCTAACACACTAAAACAAAACAAAACAAAACAAAACAAAACAAAAAACCTTACCGGAAGGCAAAAAGAATCTAGCATCGAAGGTGTCCCTGTAAAATGAGGAATGGGACTGACCTGCTCCAGGTGCCAGTTACAAAAACAAGAAGAGCAACGATAAAAGTGAGATTGAGGTGTGATTAGTTAGTGCCGAAAACTAGCTAAATTGGAAAACTTTTTGTTTTTTGAGACGGAGTCTGGCCCTGTTGGAGTGCAGTGGCGTGATCTCAGCTCACTGCAAGCTCCGCCTCCCGAGTTTAGGCCATTCTCCTGCCTCAGCCTACCCAGTAGCTGGGACTACAGGCGCCCACCACCACGCCCGGCTAATAGTTTTGTATTTTTTTAGTAGAGACGGAGTTTCACCGCGTTAGCCAGGATGGTCGCGATTTCCTGACCTCGGGATCCACCCGCCTCGGCCTCCCAAAGTGTTGGGATTACAGTCATGAGCCACTGCGCCCTGCGAAACACTTTTGTTATGAGTTGCTTTGAAATGAATAGAGCAGCATCTCCTTTTGAGTTCAGAATCTCGTCAAATTTCACAATGTATTTTCCTTAGTGTCATTCTATATCATCTAATTTGAACTCCACAGTATCTCTGACAGTTGTATAATATTTTATTCCCTTGTATTGTGTTGTCTCCAGGATGTACAGTTGAGATCTTGATCTCAGAGTAGCATTGTGGAGAAACTTGTCTAAGGTTGCAGATTCAGGGGTGAAGCCTGGTTTCACCCACACGTGAGGGGAGAAAATAAAATACATAGTCTCAGCCAAAGGTTCTCAAACACTTTAGTATATAAAACTCACCTGCATGGCTTGTTAAATCAGACTAGTGGGCCCTACCCTCAGAGTTTTTGATTCAGTAGGTTTGGGGAGGAGCCAGAGTACTGACATTTCTAATGAGTTTCCAGGTGATGCTGATGTTCTGGTTCAGGGACCACACTTTGAGAACCTCGGAACTAAGTCTTTTGGCACTGGCCAATTTATTATCAAAACAAGGTTTTCTAGATGCTCTTGTTTAGAGAAAGGACACACCCTTACTTCTGGGTGTATGATAGCTGTATTCCATACCTTCCATTATTCAACGAGATTTTATTATTCTTTGTTTTTAATCCCTTAAAGCAAGGCATGTTTTTAAAAATTTTTCTTTGAGGTGAATTTAATTTGTATTTTTGTCTTTTTAGGGTACAGAGAAACAGACAGAGAGAGAATGTTTCATTCACTGTTGGAATACTGACTTAGATATTTTAAATGAAATCAGTAACATTTGATTTGCCCAGTGTGGATTATAAAGATGTGGATTTTTTTCCCCTTAGTAATTACTTATTTAATAATAGACTTTGATTCTGCAACTTTCTACTTGGTAACCTTGGTCCAGTTGCCATTGCAGCTTAGCCTTATTGATAAATGAAACTAATAACAATAGACTTATGAGGCTGTGTGGGTAAAAAATGTAATATGTATAAAATTAATTCATGCAAATAATACATTTATACATATATAAAGACAGATCATACATAAAAAATAATAATTGTATGTATATACAAAATGTTCAAAATCAGTTTCAGGGTGACTTGCAGGATTTTTAAGGATAATTTTGTTCATATATAACATTAAAACTTATGAAACATTTATTTGATTCTACTTGTTTTTCAGTTAATATTTTATCATTGCACATGTCATGTTTTAGGAAAATTTTTACCCAAATCATGGGAAATGTCTGTCTTCTTTCCAGGCCACAAAGTAGTTAATAAATTAATTTTAAGTCAGTAAAGGAAACATGTGAAATTTAAATCCATGAGCTTCAAAGAGAATACAAAGTCCTTCCATTTTTATCCAGATAATATTTTTCAAGAAATATTACAAACACTGGTTTCTTAACTTTCTGGTGTTGAAGGTTCTATCTGAATTATTTCAAATAGCTGGACAAAATTTGACAATTTTTAAGATTTAATTTTTTTTTTTTGTCTTAAAAGTGGCAGACAAAATTGTCCACCAATCTCATTTCATGTACAAAAACTTGTCAATGTTTCTTGTCCTGAGGTTGGGCTGCCTTCCCTTTTGCTTAGCCCAATATGCTTATATGTGAAGAAATTCAGATATAATTATAACTTTTTCTTTTTTATTTAGGGAACTGAAAAATAGAGCTGCTTCTATTCTCTACCATGTGTATTAAGAATAATGTATAAAATACATTCTCATGTTATACTTTTTTAAGATATAAAAACTGAAAAATATTTTGTATGTGTTCATTCCTTTGTAAGAAACTGTCTTGTAGGAATACAACAGTTTGAACTCTGCAATTTTGTTTTTCTAATGAAAGTAATCGAGTCCATATGTTCTCAGATGAAAGTAACATCAATGCATGATAAATGACTAGGAAGGTCCTTTGACTTCCTCAACAGACTGTTGAAAAATCCCTGAAAAAGGACATAAAGATAATGATTGCTCAGTGCCATAGATCTAATAACTACAAAGGAATGATCCTAAAGTGCTCATCTAAATACAAACCAGAATTGTTTTTACTCTGTTTTGTGTCCTTTCCAGTTTATTTTTTCTAGTGAAAGAGCGGTAGAATAACCTATTATTAGAGATCCTGACAGAAACTAACAGAAGATGAAAATCATTAACCCTAACTGTATGTAGTTCTGTGATGGTGTAGACCTATGCCAGCTGTGGTCTATTAACACATTATGGCTTTTGTTTTTTTGATCTAGTAATGTAATCACTAAACATCAAGTAAAAGTTATTCTTTTGTAAGAATTAAGACATGCTTAAGATAAAATAATTTAAAATATCTACAAAGCAATAATTCTGTAAATTTTCCATGATAGAGATATAAATCAATGAGGTGCCTAGTGATGATTTTTAAAAGTAGATAAATATACTATGTCAGGCAATCTTTAATGTTCTATACGTTTTCTATCACCCTGTGAAATGGATACACTTGGTTCTATTTTTCAGATTGGAGACTGAAAAGAAGAGAAGTTAAGGAACTTGTCTAAGATCATCAAGCAAAGAATTTAAAACTTAAGTTTCAATATTTTCTTAGAAAACAAGAAAAGTTAGTGATCTCATTATAGAAGTAAGTACAATACAATAAATATAAAAACATTTAATATATTTAATTTGAAATAATCAAAATTTTCTTACAATGAAAGGAATTGTATCACTTCCATATCATCAATGAGAAGCTAAGTTCTAAAGTGGCTCAAAGTATCAACCTTGGTCAAAATAGTCAACAGAGGCAAACTTTACACATTAAAAATGTCACTTAAGTGTATATTATCGGTCTTTAATCTATTGCATTTTAGTTAGGACTGAAAAAGAGCTGCAATGTTAGTATGGTACTTGACACTTTACAAAATAATTTCATGCGTATTTCAGTTTGGCAAGCTATAGACTTTGACAGTTAAGACGTGTGATGTGATCACTCGTGGACTATCCCTTCACCTCCCATTACCACTTAATGTTTTCTGCACTCCATTCAGAATTGTAACTGCTTGAAGAAAAGCATTAGCATACTTTTAGGAATTCTGGTTACATTTCAATGTTACTTAAACAATATTCTCAAAATAGCCAGGGAGAATTATATTTAGAAGTGTTTAACAAAAGCATAAGTGTCCAGTAGACAAAACCATGTTTTAAGTTAAAAAAACAAAAAAAAAAGGTTAATCTTTCTAATAATTATTAACACTTTTCAGATGTTATTATAAAATCTGTAAGTTAAATTGGAAAATGAATGCAAGAATTCTCCCTCTCTTCAAACAGTTGACCCAGAACAAACAGAAATGTACTCCTTAAAACTAAAATTCATTTCTTTTCTTAAGGACCTGCAATAGAAACTGAAATTGCTATTCAGTTGAGAAAGATTGTTGGGTCTCTTTTTTCTTTACATCCTTACCTCACTTCTTCCCTGCTCAAATCTTGTTTTCTTATTGCTGTTTTCCTTCTGAGTTCTGTGAGTCTCTTCTAGAAAGTGAAAGAGAGGGATGCAAAACTTCTCATTTACTTGTTTTTTTTTTTTTTTTTTTTTTCCAGATCTGTTGCCCAGGGAAGAGGAAATGGTGCCATTTTTTTTTTCAAGATTTTCTATTGGGCATGAAAATTGCACTAATTTTTCAGGATGCTGGAAGAAATTACAAAATCTTGAAAACGTATTGTATATAAAACAGATTTACTGTTGTTTTCATAAGACTCTTCACATTCTTTAGGACAATCAGTTTACTTTATGTATTTTACAGTAAACAGTGAACAAGAGGAGAGACATGATTGTATGTATATTCGTATTACCAACATTTAGTGCAGTGTTTTATGTGTGTGTGTTAGATTCTTAGAAAAATTCTTGAGAAAATAAATCTTGTCCCTTCCTCAATTTCTAGGCAGGAATGATTGGACTCTAGTACCTACAAGTAGATAAAGTAATCTGGACAGAGCAATATAAAATAACCATCTCTGCGGTATGGCTGTCCCTTGAATTATCCTACACAAAGAAATGCCAGAATGGCATTCATCCAAATGCTAGGTGGGAAAAACTAACACACTGCCTTCTAAATCACATCAGCATAGAGGAGATTAATGACCATTCTTTAAAGCCTAAATCAAAAGATTGCAGTAAAGGCAGTGCTTCCATTCTGGTATAAATTTAAAATATTGCCATCCCATAGCATGGCAGTTCCTCGAGTTTTAGTGAAAATTTAATTCAACAATTGAAGTAACATTTGGTGCCTTCAGACATGATAACACATTTTGTTTGGTGTTTTTTTGTTTTGTTTGGACATTATAGTTTGTAAAATATTTTGTGATGTTTTAGCCTCTTTATTCTTCACAAAAAAACCCTGAAGGTAGATATTATTGGGTTGTTTTTATTTTGTGAAGGAGAAAATTAGAGAGGCTGTTTAGCAGTTAGGTAGTGCTGGCTCTCTTGCACTCTGACACTTAAAAGTTGTGTTTACTATCTCTATTCCCTAAGATCCACAAACATCTGTACTTTGCTTACTTTTCTGTCCTTACTACATTGCACAATTGCCAGCCCTGAGTAGGTGTAAGAAAAATATTTTAAGATAAATTAGGGATAGTTGTTTTGACTATATTTCACTGCCAAGACACTGTACTAGGTCCCAGGGTTATACAAAATTAAGACAGATTTTTGTACTCAAATTCTTTGCAATATATTAGGAAGTTGTAGTGAAAAATGTCATTCTAGAAGGAAGGACAGAAGAAAGGAAGAACGGAAGGAAAGAAGAAAAGATAGTAGGAGTAAGAAATAATACTCTTTTGTAATAGGCAGAATAACGGCTCCCCCAAAATGTCCATGCCCTAATTCCTGAGATTTGTGAATATGGTATCTTCCATGGCCAAAAAAACTTTACAAATCTGATTGGCATCCTGGACCTTGGGAGATTATTGTGGTGGGCAAATATAATCATGTGAGTCCTTAAAAGTATAGAAACCTTCTCAGTTATGGTAAGAGAAAGGGGAAGAGAGAGAGAGAGACAGACAGAGAGAGAGAGAGAGAGTGAGACAGAGAGAGGAGTAAAAGTGATACAATATGAGGAGTTGACTTGCATTTGGCATCTTTGAAGATGGGGCAAAAGAGCCATGAACCGGAAAGTGAGGGCAGATTCTAGCAGCTGACAAGAAAATAGATTCTCCTCTAAAACTTCCTGAAAGGAATGAAGTTCTTCAGACACCTTGATTTTAGTTCAGTGAATCCTTTTTCCCTCCAACCCACAGAAATGTCAGAGGAATACATTTGTATCACTTAAGCAACTAAGTTTGTGGTAATTTGTTAGAGCAGCAATAGAAAACTGATGTATCTTTTTTTCCTCCTGAATGGCACAGGAAATATAAAACAGGGAAAACTGTTCGTTAGAATTGAAAGCAAGGCAAAAGAACCATCTCAGTTCAGAATTCTGTGTTTTCTACTACACACAGCAGAAATAGATTGAAATTAAAGGATGCACCAGCCTAGATCTCAAAACTTTCCTTTGAAATAAGGACATGTCTTTCCTCCCAAATAAACCAGAAGAGAGTCTATATCCCACGAATTGCCTTGACAGGAAAATGGCTGACAGGGACAGGCTGTGAGATTCCAAACAAGTATTTTAACTAGAATGCCTTTCGTTACTACAGATTAGCAGATGTCATAGCAACGGTAATGTCACCGCTCCAGATTTCCTGACAGAAAGCCTGTAGTAGGGTACAGGTCTAGTAGTGACATCTTCCTGTTCCTAACAGAAAGCCTGTAGTAGCAGGGAGCAGTTTTTGACATTCTTCTTTGATGCAGGAAATGTTTAATAATCAGGATTGGACCTGAAAATTCAGATGACTGTGGAGTTGTACTTAACATAGGCAGCTTTTGGTGGAGATAGTAGTAGCCTCAGAGAAAGTTTTTACTTGGCAGTAAAGTTCTTTGCTGTCTTAATGATTATTTTAGTCGACAAAATGATCTTAAGAATCAAGGCTCTTCCTTCTCTAGAAAGAGACATATTAACACTGGGTTTAGAAGTTAATTCAGTATATTTGTCCCAAATAGGATAATCTATGTAAAGATGAATTTTTCCTACCAGGATTGCCAAAGTACTAAATCATGCAAACTCCTGTGCATAACATTTATTTATTTATTTTTGTCTCTTAGTTCCTATTGTCATTCTATCCCTTCTTCTGTATTTCTAAGGGACTAATAGCCTGCAAATTGTATTTTTGTTAACTCCAAGGGACAAACTTTCAGGGCCGCTTACCAGGAGACAGCTTTTACAATGAGTGCACTGGCAAGAGGAAGGAAAAAGTCATTTTGCTGCTTCATGTGTTGTCTACACAGCGACTGTTACAGTGGCTTCAGCAGAGTCAGTGGTGGTGTCAAGAGTATCTGGAGCAGAGAGGGCAGCTTAGTTCATATGAAGCAGCAATAGCAACAGAAGAAAAGGCAGTGACATCACCCTCAGCTTGTTGGGGGTAAGTGTGACCTTATGGACGAAGGCAAGGGACCATAACACTCTCCAACAGCTACTCACCATCCCCTTCATAATCTCCAGTCACTTCTCCGGAAAACCCCCTCCTTTAACTCTGTAGAACTCTCTGCCATCAATGTATTTCTTTATATTCCCATCTGTTTGATATCACTAGAGAGGCTTTTATTTCCCAACTACACTTTGGCTGCTTTGGTATTTGTTAAAGAAGTGAACTCAGAAATAGGCTTTCAAGGATCAGAATGTGAGTTTGTTAATCTATTTGTCATTTGAAAGTTGTGACTTTTTTGCCAGTGAATAATGGGCTATTTCTGTTTCATGTCAGCAAATGCAAAACTGTACATCAACTGGATTAAATTAAAGGCAAGTATGTGAGCCTGAAATGAGCTATTTTGCTTGATTATAATGGTAGGAATGATGAGTACATTGTGTAATACATGGGCTACTTCTGATTGCACTGGAGAGCTCAGTCAGTGTGCATTCAGAAACACTGACACCATCACAGATATTTCAATCTCCATCTTCCCCCTTCGAGAGGCACCGCAATATACAGAGAATAAAAGACTCCTTTCTTACTCTCACCTTCCAATTCATTATTATCCCCCACTGGCAGAATCTAAATAACCAAGATGGTAAAGGATCAGTTAAAATAAAGTTTTTAGGCTTCCAGCTTCCTTCAGGGAAGGGAAATTACAAAATGTTAGAGCAGAGCTAAGTGCCTATAGACAAATAACCAGCTCAATGACTACATTGTTAACAAGTTTTATAGTTGGCCCTAAAAATGGTCTGTAAACAGATACCAGTTCAAAATGAGAAAATTCTAAAAAAAAAAAAAAAATCTTATTTCTGAAGTATTTCTTATTTCTGAAGTATTTCTTATTTCTGAAATATCAGACTAAAAGAGAACTCCCAATTCTTTAATGGTAAAGAGAAAAATATAGATGCAAAAAATAAATTAAGAGAAAGGAACAGAGTAATTTTTTTTGTGGCTCAGAGGAAGTAAGACACATACAAAAGATAAATAATATCACCTGTTGAAATGATATATACTGCATAGAACAGAAGTAAATTTTAACCAGCATCCATAAAAGTCAAAGAAACACAGGTAAATTTCAAGTACTGTCTTTAAAAGTCAAGGAAACATGTTTGAGGCAAAATAGTAGATTTAAGATTAGATAGACATGCAGTAGAAGAAGATTGATATGGTTTGAATCTGTGTCCCCATCCAAATCTAATGTTCAGTTGCAATTCCCAGTTTTGGAGGTGGGGTCTGGTGGGAGGTGATTGGATCATAGGGGCAGTTTCTCAAGTATCATTTAGTACCATCCCCCTAGTGCCATTTTTGTGATAGAGTTCCCATGAGATCTTTCTTTAAAGCTTTGTAGCACCTCCTCCCTCTCTCTTTTCCTCGGGCTGCAGACAGATGTGTCTGCTTCCTCTTCACCTTTTGCCATGATTTTAAGTATTCTGAGGCCTCCCCAGAAGCTGATGCCACCATGCTTTCTGAACAGCCTACAGAACCACAATCTAATAAAGCCTCTTTCCTTGTAAGTTACCAAGTCTCAGATAATCCTTTATAGAAAAGCCAGAGTGGACTAACATACATCCTGTGCCTGGAAAAGTCACAAACACTCAATGCCAGCCTGTGAGAACAGCTTTGGTGGCTGAACCCTGAAAAATCACAGGAGTAGAACTTCTGAAGCCTTTGGGAGCCTACCTTTTGCATCAGTGTGCCCTACGTGTGGGACATGAAGTCAAAGGTGATTATATTGTAGCTTTAGGATTTAATGACTGCCCAGCTGGATTTTGGACTTGCATGAGCCTGTAGCTTGTTCCTTTTGGCTGATTTCTCCCCTTTGGAATGAGAGTATTTATCCAATGCCTATACTCCCACTGTATCTTGGAAGTAGCTAATTTTTTTATTTAAATTGACTTTATAAGCTTATAGAGTAGCATTGTCTCAGATGAGACTTTGGACTTCAGACTTTTGAGTTATTGTTGTACTGAGTTAAGACTTTGGGGGAGATTGCTAGAAAGATATGATTGTATTTTGGAATGTGAAAGGACATGAGATGTGGGAGGGGCAAGGGGAAGAAGAATGTGGTTCAGATGTGTGTGCCCACCAAAAATTTATGTTCAATTGTACCCTCCAATGTTAAAGGTGGGGCTGGGTGGGAGGTGATTGGATCATGGGGGAAGTTCTCATGGTTTAAGAGCATGCTGCTTGGAGGTGTCGTTAGTGATGGTGAGTTCTCATGAGATCTGGTTGTTTAACAGTGTATGGCACCTCCCCAGCCTGTGCTTCTGCTCTCACCATGTGAGACACCTTGCTCCTATTTGCTTTCATTATAATTGCAAGTTGTCTGAGGCCTCCCCGGAAGACAAGCAGATGCCAGCATCATGCTTCCTGTATAGCTTGAAGAATTTCAGTCAATTAAACCTTTTTCTTTATAAATTACCCAGCCTCAGGTATTTCTTTAAAGAAATGCAAGAATAACCTAATATGGAGATGAAAATGTAGCTGGAGGCAGTCTAAAGTAAAAGTGGAGCTTGGGAAAATTACTGTATTAAAAATGTTTAGATACAAAGTTGTTACTAAAACAAGTTTTAGTGTTATATAGTAGTCAATAACAAACTATTCTCTTGAAAGCTAAGTTAATGTTGTAATAGATAAATTTGAAAAAGGAAAAACAAAAGCTAAGAGATGTTAAATGGATTAAAAGAGAAAACATAATTGACAAATAGTGGAAATAGCAAGATTAAGCAAAAGAAATAATTTAGTTACATAAGAGCTACTATGCCAGAGTTCTTCAGAGACATTCAGTAAATGCAAGATATTATAAGACATGATTTAATTTTTCTTACTTTTATAGTTTTTTATGTACACCACATGTTTACATAAGGCAAACCATATATGTTAATATTTGTCAGATACGAATACAGAAAAAAACAGCATAACAGATATAGGTAATTATCCTATATTTAAACTGAAAATGTCATTAAAATGTATTATAGTGTTTCATTTTTCAAAAAGGTATAAACTATAGAATACTTGCATTATACCCAACTTTCTTCAAGTGTGGTGTGATACATTTTCTAATTTAATTGAATCTGTAATATTTATGATATTTTTAGAACAAAGATTTCTGAAGACAGTGTCAGAAAATATGATTAATAACAAAGAAAATTTAAATGGAAGTTACTATGTGACGTTAGTATTTTATTACTTTACATACACTAACTTACTAAATGTTTATAATAATGGTCTAAGATACAAATATTCTTATCTTAATTTTACACAGGAGAAAACTAAAACACAAAAAGTTCAAGTGTATTACCAAAGTCACAGCAAAAGCTGTTGAGCTGACATCTGATTACAGTCAACCTGTATCAAGAGTCTGTCCACTCAACTACTGTAAAATACTTCTTCTCACATTCTGACACTTGTTTATTGGCCACAGTATTTTAAATTACCAATATTGTATATTTATCACTCAAGGTATTTTAATTATTTTACCATTCAATTATTTATTTGTTTAATAATGTTCTTAATTTTTTCTCCAAGAATGTATTGTCATATCTGTATCAATATGATAAAAATGAAAACCGAACTCTTTTTCCATTTAGAAAAAATGTGCAGCTAGCTGCCCGTGTGTATTTAATTACATAAACATGCTCTATGAAGCTAAAGCAAATCTGGCCAACTTTCAATGTGAAAATAAAATATAAAAAGTGTTATTGGAGTTATTTCTAAACAGAACTAACATTAGAATCTTTTGAATCATCAGAATTTTCTAATGGATTCCAATTTTTGGAAAAATTGGATTCAGATGAATATTTGGGTAACAACTGTTCAAGAATGGTGTTAATATCAAACATAAAAATTCTGTTTTATATGATTTGACATTTTCATCAATTGAGAATTACTATATTTTGGAAACAGAAATACCACTACTAAAAAAACAGAACGCTGTAAATAGAATGATGTCTTTTGTTTGTAAAGTCAATATTCAAGAGCAATCCAAAAATAATAATAAAAGTGAGATGTTTTGTGGCACAGTTATCTCAGGGTAAATGCTGCAGCTGCAAGTGCTGCTAGTGTGTATTTTCAGGGAAAACAGGGAAAGGATTAACATGGGAAAATGGGAAAAGGGTTAACAGGTTAAGCAATCTCATAGTATTAAAGGAAAACTAATTCAAAACATGTTTATTGAATGGAGTGATTTTTCCAGAGTTTAAGCCTCCCATGGTTTACAGTCTAAAAGTGGGAATCTGGCAAATGAACAACTATTTGTTTACAGCTACGAGTGCTAAGACAGAATTGCTATAGACTAGGATTTAAGTAGGGCCTCTTTTACAAAGACAGTGGTAATGAGGTTAAAAATGTGACCGATATGAGACATGTTAAGGATGTAAAGTATAAAATAATAATAGTAATTGACATTTATAAATTTTTTAATGTACAAGTTACTGTCATAAGTGTTTCATAGGGGTTTTATTACTTAATTCTTATTATAAAAGCTATTAGTAAGCTACATTAACTTTATAGATAAAGGAAACTAGGCATCAGAGAGGCTACATAAGTAACCAATGGAATGTGATCAAAGTAATGTTATGTAACTTGTTAAGACAGATAGCAGCTTCAACTTCTGTTCCTCTTAGAGTGTTGCATTGAAACTGTGAGGTAAAGAAGTCGGCTCAGACTTCTGGAGTGTGAGTGGTCATGTGGACTATATTATGCCATACTTCCACTGATGTAAATAAATAGTGAAGACTGGGTAATTTATAAAGAAAAGAGGTTTAATTGGCTGCAGGCTTTATAGGAAGCATCTAGGGTGATCTCAGAAGGCTTACAATCATGGTGGAAGGTGAAGGGGGAGCAGGCATGTCACATGGCAAAAGCAGGAGCAAGTAGAAGATAATAACAACAGTAAGGGGGGAGGTACCACACACTTTTAAGTAATCAGACCTATATCATGGATGAAAGCTGAGGTTCCTCAGATAATTGCCAACGTCAGCTGACAGAAATTAGTGAAAACATCTAGTGAAGTCATCTTGAAACTTAGTTCAGCCAGTCCTCCAATAGGTGGTGTGCTGATAAATGTTTAACAATGCAGTTCTATGGGAAGGAAAAATGCCTAATTTGTAGCATTTGGCATTTTCTGTCTAAAGACATCAATCATGGTAAATTTCAATCCATTAATGTGATGGTACCTGGTTTATAGAATGTCTGCAACCATTAGCTCTCCTCTGTTGCTAAGAGTCAGCTCCAGTACAGCATTGTCTTCTGTTAAATGAAGCAGCATGAATGAACCCAGCTGAAACTGTGGCAGAAACTGCCTTGGAAACTTGCAAAATCATGAGAAATATAAATCATTGTTTTAAGTAACTAAGTTTTTGGGTATTCAGATACGCATCAAAGGACTAAAGGAAGCAATGAACAACAAAGAGACAAAATAAAAAGTATAATATTTAAAATACCATAAATGTTTGGCTGTCTCAATTATTAATAATAATGATATCTTTATTTTTCTTAGTATTAGTTTAACTTCCTCTCTTCCTATTTGGATGTCTTTTATTGCTTTCTTTAGCCTGATTGCATATGCTAGGACTTCCATTAATATGTGAAATAGGAGTTGTGGGAGTGGATAAATATCCTTCTTTTGTTCTGTTTCTAAAGGTGAACGGTTCCAGCATTTTTCTCTTCTGTATAATGTTGGCTGTGGATGTGATCACTCTTCAGGTACATACCTTTGATACCTAGTTTATTGAGGGCTTTTAACATGAAGACATGTTGCATTTTATTGAAAGATTTTTTTTTTATTCTGCATCTATTGAGATAATCATGTGATTACTTTTAGTTCTGTTTATTGATGAATCATATTTATTGATTTCCATATGTTGAACTGACCTTGCATCCCAGGAATGTTGCCTACTTGATCATAGTGGATTTATTGTTTGATGCACATCTAGATTCTCTTTGCTAGTATTTTGTTAAAAATTTTTGCATCTTTGTTCATGAAGGATATTGGCTTGAAGTTTTTGATTTTTTTAATCACTGCCAGGTTTTTGTATAGACGGTACTGACCTCATAAAATTCGTTATAGAGAAATCCTTCCTCCTCAATTTTTTGCAATAGTTTCAGTAGTAATGCCACCAGTTCTTCTTTATACATCTGGTAGAATTCATCTATACATCTATCTGATCCTGAGCTTTTTTTGGTTGGTTGGCTGTCTATTACTGAATCAATTTTGGAACTTGTTATTTATCTGTTAAAGGATTCCATTTCTTGTTGGGTCTTTTGAAGACAGCCTAGAGTTAGGTCTTGCTTCTTTGTACAACTTGCCATTCGGTGCCTTTTATGTAGGGCGTTTAACCTAAGTTCAAGGTTCATGCTGATATGTGTGAATTTGGTTCTGACATTGTGTTGTTAACTGGTTGTCATATAGACTTGATTGTGTATTTGCTTATAGTGTCGATAGCCTATCCATTTGAGTGTCTTTTTCTGGTAGCCTGTAACAGTTTTTCATTTCCATATGTAGCACTCTTCAAGGGCCAATGCTAAGGCACACCTAGTAATAACAAATTCCCTTAGTATTTGCTTGTCTGAAAAGGATCTTATTTCTCATTTGTTTGTGAAGCTTTGTTTGGCTGGATGTGAAATTCTTGGTTGGAATTTTTTTTTCTTTAAGAATGCTGAATATAGGCCCTCAATCTCTTTTAGCTTGTAGAGTTTCTGCTAAAAGCTTTGCTGTTAGCCTGATGGGGATTCCCTCTGTAGGTAACCTTTTCCTACTTTCTAGACGCATTTAGTAGTTTTTCTTTTACATTGGCCTTGAAGAATGTGATTACTACGTGTCTTGGGAATGGTTTCTCATATAATGTCTTGCATGAGTTCTCTACATTTTCTGAATTTGCATGTCTATCTCTCTAACAAGGTTGGGATAGTCCTTATGGAAGTTATCCTCAAATATGTTTTGAAGTTGCTTGCTTTCTCTTTCATAGATGTCAATAATTCTTTGATTTGATCTCTTTACATAATCTCATATTTCTCGGAGGTTTTGCTCAGTTGTTAAAATCTTTTATAAATTTTTGTCCAGCTGAGCTAATTTGAAGAGCTTGTCTTTGAGCTCTGAGATTCTTTCTTCTAATCTGCTGTTAATATTTGTGATTGTATTATAAAATTATTGTGGTAAGTTTTTTCAGCTCCATCAGCTTGGTTTCATGCATTCTTAGAAGGGCTATTTTATCTTTCAACTCTTAAGGCATTTTACTGGATTCCTTAAATTCCTTGTAATAGGTTTCAACTTTCTTCTGAAATTTAATGATCTTTGTTGCCCTCCACATTCTGAATCCTGTCATTTCAGCCATTTTTTTTTTTTTTTCTGTTTAAGAATTATTACTTGGGAGCTAGTGTCATTATTTAGAGGTAAGAAGACACTCTGGCCTTTAGAGTTGTCAGAGTTCTTGCACTAATTCTTTCTCACCTGGGTGAACTGATGTTCCCTTAACTGTTGTGTAATTAGATTATAGTCAGTTGGCTTCATTCCTGGATTATTTTACAGAATGGAAGTTGTGTGAGGGTCTTTATTTGTGGCTAACTTCTTGTAATTGGTTTCACAGGGGGGTATATTAGTAAATTATTTTTGGTACCGAGGTTTGGCTGCAATACAGTACCTGGCCTTTAAGTGTAATGGCTGGTAGGTGGGATCTTGCTCAGCCACGTTGCTCCTATATACTTGCTTGTATTTGCAGTTGTGCTCACTTTCAGTGTTATGAGGATGTGGGTTTCTCTCCCACTTGAATGCTAGCTGAAGATCTCTTCTTGGCACTCTCTGGCTGTGCAGTGCAGCTCTGAGAGAACTCAGGGTTTTTGTTGTCTCCCAAACTTGGGCACAGAATGGGTGAGGACCATGGCAATGGCAGTAGTGGAGGATCTTTCACTTGTTTCTTGGGATTCCATCCCAGAGAAATGCAGAGCCACTGCCAATTGGAATGGTCACCATCAGGTGGGGTAGCTGCTTTACAGGCTCAAGCTCGATGACCCTCCCTGGTGACAAGTGTTAGGGGGAGAGGGCTAGCAGCAAACAAATATTGGTCTCTTCACCTTAGAGTGGTTGCAGCATGCTAGAAGTTAAAGTAAAGCACTCAGGATGTTTATTCCTTTCCCAGTCTGAGGGCAGCAAAAGCAGTATCACTCCAGGGGCATGGCAGAAGAGCTGTCAATTGTTTCTGGGAACCCCACCTCAGAGAATCACAGCACTTCTGTCAATGGAAATGTTCAGCAGGGGATGAAGTGACTGTGCTGCAGGCCCAAGATAGGGCCAAGCTTGGTGAAGAGTAATGGATGGGGTCTCATAGGGAAGAAAGACTGCACTCCCTTCTGTGTGGCAGCTGTGGCATGCTAGAGTTGCCAGTGAAGCAACCAGGCTCTTTGTTTCTTCCTTAGGCCAAGGACAGTAAGGTAGTGCTGTTGCAGCTACAATGGCAGAGGGCTGTGGGTTGTCTTTAGGAATTCCGCTGTAGAGAAATACAAAGCTGTCACCAACTGAAGTGTTTAGGCAGCATCAGGGCAGCTGTGCTGGGGGAGATGCATGTGGTAAACAGTCTGGCCACTTTTGCATGAGTGAGTTTCAGTGTCCTGGAGACCCGTGATACTCCTAGGTTGTTCACTCTTTCCCAGCCTTAGGGGAGTGCAGGTAGGAGTTGTAGCAACAGGAAAAATGGCAGGTGTCTCTGTTACCTCTGGGAGCTTCATCCCAGAGAAATGTAGGACTGCTATTGGCCAGAGAGTTAAGGTGGGAACAGGGAGACTGTGCTGGGAACACAGTTAGGGAGGTGCTACCCACTGAGAAGTGTAGCAAAGGCAGGGACCCCTGTGGAAAACAGTCTGGCTACTTGACTACACAAAAAGATCATCCTCAAGACATGTAATTATTGGATTTTCCAAGGTCAACATTGAAGAAAGAATGTTAAAGGCAGCTAGAGGGAAAAGGGAGGTCACCTACAAAGGGAAGCCCATCAGGGTTTCAGAGGACTTCTCAGCTGAAATCTGATACCCAGAGAGATTTGGGGGCTATATTCAACATTCTTAAAGAAAACAAAAATCTTCAACCACGAATATCATATCGAGCCAAACTAAGCATCCTAAGTGAAGAAGAAAAAAGATCCTTTCCAGATAAGGAAATGTGATGGACTTCATTACTACTAGACTTGCCTTATAAAAGATTTTGAAAGGAGCAGTAAATATAGAAAGAAAAGACCACTATCAGCTAATACAAAAACACACTTAAACACACAGTCCAGGGTCACTGGAGAGCAACCAACTAAACAAGTCAACACCATAACCAGCTAACAGCACAACAACAGGATCAAATCCACACATTAATACTAACTTTGAATGTAAATGTGGTAAATGCCCCACCTAAGAGGCACAGAGTGGCAAGTTGAATAAAAAAGTAACACCCAATGGTATGCTGTCTTCAAGAGACCCATCTCACATGTAATGACAACCATAGGCAAAAAAATAAAGTGGTGGAGGAAAATCAACCAAGCAAATGGAAACAAGAAAAAAAGCAGGTTGCTTAATTAATTTTAGACAAAACAAACTTCAAACCAGCCAAAATCAAAAAAGACAAAGGGCATCATGTATTGGTAAAGGGCTCAATTCAACAAGTCCTAAGTGTCCTAAATATATATGCTCCCAACACAAGAGCACCCAGATTCATAAAGCAAGTTCTTAGAGATGTACAAGGAGAAATAGACTCCCACATAATAATAGTGTGACACTTCAATACTTCACTGACAGTATTAGACAGATTATCAAGGCAGAAAATTAACAAAGATACTCAGGACCTGAACTCAACAATGGATCAAATGGATCTGATAGACCTCTGCAGAACTCTCCACACAAAAACAACAGAATGCACATTCTTCTCATCATCATATGGCACATACTTTAAAATCAACCATGTACTTGGACATAAAAAATCCTTAGCAAATGTAAAGGAACCAAAATAATACCAAACACAATCTTAGGCCACAGTGAGATAAAAATAGAAGTCAAGACTAAGAAAATTGCTCAAAATCATACAATTAGAAGGAAACTAAACAACATTCTTCTGAATGACTTTTGAGTAAATAATGAAATAAAGGCAGAAATGAAAATGTTCTTTGAAAATAATGAGAACAAAAATACAACATACCAGAATCTCTGAGACACAGCTAAGGCAGTGTTAAGAGGGAAATTCATAACACTAAATGTCCACATCAAAAGTTAGAAAGATCTCAATTTAACAACTTAGCATCACAACTGAAAGAATTAATTGAAGCAAGACTAAATCAACCCCACAGCTAGCAGAAGACAAGAAATAACAAAAATCAGAGCTGAGCTGAAGGAAGTCAAGACAAGGTAACCCATTCAAAAGATCCAAGAATTCAGGAGTTAGTTTTGAAAAGATTAATAAAATAGGCCACTATCCAGACTAGTAAATAAAAGAGAGAAGATACAAATAAACACAACTAGAAATGACAAAGGGAATGTTACCACTGTTCTTGAAGGAATAAAAAATAACCAACATAAACTACCATGAACACCTCTATGCACATGAACTAGAACACCTAGAAGAGGCTGATAAATTGCTAGAAACATACACCTTCCCAAGACTGAACCAGGAAGAAATTGATTCCCTGAACAGACCAGTAATGAGCTCCAAAACTGAATCAGTTATAAATAGCCTACCAATGAAAAAAGCCCAAAACCTGATGGATTAACAACTGAATTATACCACATGTACAAAGAAGAGATGGTGTCATTCCCACTAAAATTATTCCAAAAAGTGAGGAGTAGGGACTTCTCCTCTACTCATTCTATGAAAGCAGCATCATCTTGATACCAAAATCTAGCAGAGACACAGCAATAAAATAAAACTTTAGCCAATATACTTGATAAACACTGATGTAAAATTTTCAACAAAACTTTCACAAACCAAATTCAACAGAATATCAAAAAGCTAATCCACCACAATCGAGTAGGCATCGTCTCTGGGATACAAGGTTGCTTCAGCTTGTGCAAATCAATAAATGTGATTCATCACATAAGCAGGAATAAAGACAAAATCTACATGATTATCTCAATAGATGCAGAAAAGTCTTTTGATGAAATTCAACACTGCTTCATGTGAAAAACTCTCAGCAAACTAGATATTAAAGGAACACACCTCAAAATAAGAGCCATCTATTAAAAAAACCACAGCCAACATCATACTACATGGGAAAAAGCTGGAAGCCTTCCCCTTGAAAAACAACATAAGACAAGCATATCCTCTCTCACCAGTCCTATTCAGCACAATATTGGAAGTCCTATTCAAGTCAATCAGGCAAGAGAAAGAAATAAAGGACATCCAAATAGTAGGAGAGGAAGTCAAACTATCTCTGTTTGCAGACACAATTCTATGTCTAGAAAACCCCACAGTTTTGGCCCAAATCCTCCTTCAGCAGATAAAAATTTCCACAAAGTTTTAGGATACAAAATCAATGTACAAAAATCACTAGAATCCTTATACAGTGACGCTGGCTAAGCCGAGAGCCAAATCAGGAAGGCAGTCCCATTCACAGTTGCGAAAAAAGAATAAAACACCTAGGAATACAACTAACAAGGAAAGTGAAGGACCTCTTCAAGGAGAACTATTAACCACTGCTCAAGGGAACCAGAGAAGACACAAACAAATAAAAAAAAAAAAAAAAGAGTCCCATGCTCATAAATAGGAAGAATCAAGCATTAAATTGACCAAAACAATTTACAGATTCAATGCTATTCCCATCAAACTACCAATAATTCACAGATCTAGCAAAAAACTATTTTAAAATTAATATGGAACCCAAAAAGAACCTGAATAGCCAAAGCAATCCTAAATAATAAGAACAAAGCTGGAGGCATCATGTTACCCAACTTCAAACTATACCACAAGGTTATAGTAACCAAAACTACATGGTTTCAGTACAGAAACAGGCACATAAAACAAAGGAACATAATAGAGAGACCACAAGTAAGGCCTCACACCTATAACCATGTGAACTTCAACAAAACTGACAAAAGCGATGGGGAAAAGACTCCCTATTGAATAAATTGTTCTGGGATAACTGGCTAGCCATCTTCAGAAGATTACAACTGGACCCTTTCCTTACACTGTTTACAAAAATTAATATAACATTGATTAACTTAACTAAAACACCAAAACCTATAAAAACCATGGAAGCTAACCTAGGCAATACCATCCTGGAAATAGGAATGGGCAAAGATTTCATGACAAAGACACCAAAAGCAATCACAACAAAAGTGAAAATTGACACGTGGGATCTAATTAAACTTGAGATTCTTCACTGCAAAAGAAACTATCACCAGAGTAAACAGACAACCTACAGAATGGGAGAAGATTTGCAAACTATACATCTAGCAAAGGTCTACTGTCCTGTATCTATTAGGAAATTAAACAAATTTAAAAGAGAAAAAGAAACAACACCATTAAAAAGCAGGCAAAGGACATGAAAAGACAATTTTCAAAAGAAGACATACATGTGGCCAATAAGCATAGGAAAAAATGTTCAACATCACTGATCATTACAGTGTGATCAAAACCACAAGGAAATACCATCTCATACCACTCAGAATGGTTATACTAAAAAGTCAAAAACTAACAGATACTGGCAAGGTTGTGGAGAAAAGAAAACAATACACTCTTAGTGGGAGTGTAAATTAGTCCAATTATTGTAGAAAGCAGTATGGCAATTCCTTAAAGAGCTAAAAGCAGAACTACTATTCAACCCAGCAACCCCATTGTTGGGTATATACTCAAAGGAATAGAAATGATTCTACCATAAAGACTTATGCACAAAAATGTTTATTGCAGCACTATTCACAATAGCAAAAACATGAAATCAACCTAAATGCCCATCAATGACTGGATAAAGAAACTGTGGTACATATACACCATGAAACACTATACAGTTGTAAAAAAATGAGGTCATGTATTTTACAGAAACATGGATGGAGGTGAAGGCTATTCTCCTTAGCAAAGTAAAACAAGAACAGAAAACCAAATACCACATGTTTTCACTTGTAAGTGGGAGCTAAATGATGAGAATTCATGAACACAAAGAAGAAAACAAGCGACACTGGGGTCTTCTTGAGGTTGGATGGGAGCAGGGAGAGGAGGGGAAATATAACTATTGGGTTCTGGGCTTAATAACTGGGTAATAAAATAATCTGTACAATAAACACCTGTAACATGAGTTTACCTATGGAACAAACCCTCACATGTAACCTAGAACCTGAAATAAAAGTTAAGAAAAGAAAATGTCAAAACACACACACACACACACACACACACACACACGAAAAGAGAAAGTGCCAATTGGGCAGAGGGCAGCCCTCACCATACACCAAATCTGAGAGCAGCTTGATCTTCGTCTTCCCATTCTCCAGAATTGTAAGGAATACATTTCTGTTCCTATTAAATGGCCAGTTTAAATTATTTTGTTTTAGTATCATGAACAGACTTAAGACACAAAAAAGGATGTAATGGTTTAACATTCAAAAATTAAACTACTCAGAAAAATACAAGAAAAGCATATAGTAAAATTTAGCAAATATTAATTACAACAGCATCTAGCAAACTGGTAAGAGATCTTATTCAATCTATTAAGTACAGAAAATCTATATAATTTATCATGTAGATGGGTTAAATTTAAACGTATCATCTGAGGTTTGTAATATGGAACGTATGAATTTTAAAAAGTGGCAATATACAAAGATTGCTTTCAGCTTTTAAACAACAGCAATGAACAAATAGAAAATAAAAATTTAAGACACACTGTTTTGCTATGTTGCCCAGGCTGGCCTTAAACTCCTGTGCTTATACAATCCTCCCACCTCAGTGTCACAACTAGCTGAGATGACAGGAATGCACCACTGTACCTGGCTACCAGAAAATACTTGAAAAAAAAAAAAGTACCATGGTCAAAAAAATCAAATATCTATGAGTAAATATGTCATACAACCCATATAACCTCTATGTTAAAATTTAAAAAGAAAATGACATATTTAAATCAATGAATAAATACAAAATGTTCATGGGTTGGAGCACTCAAGATTATAATGATGTCAGTTTTCCCCAAATTATTCTACAGATTTAATACAATCCTAGCAAAATCTCAGCAAGTTTTTCATAGAAAATAAGAAGTTTATTTAATTTTTTAATAAAAATGTAAACAGCTGATAGAAACTAAGCTGATACTGAAGATCAACAAAGTTCTTGAACTCTAGCTATTTTATCAAGAGTTACTATAAAAATATGGTAATTAAGATGCTATGTTATCAGCATAATGAAAGATAAGTTGACTGATGGAACAGAAGAGGAAACTCAAAACAGAATAACAAATATTATGTCATGGTTTATTAAAAAGAAGAACAGTAGAGAAAAGATAGTCTTCTGCATATTTTATAGAGGCTCAATTTTGTGTCAATACGTAAAACAAAACATAACAAAACAAAAACACTTGACCCTAAGTTAAACAATGAAAAACAATATTTTTCAGGTGACTTTTGAGCTAATTAAATAAGGTAAAATAATAAGTTTTAGATGAAAATAAAAAAATCATCTTAATAGCTGTGAGGTATACAAAGATTTCTCAGACTGAATACTAACAGCAGTAATCAGGGGTGGAGCAAGATGGTCGAATAGGAACAGCTCCAGTCTCCAGCTCCCAGCATGAGCGACACAGAAGACAGGTGATTTCTGCATTTTCAACTGAGGTACTGGGTTCATCTCATTAGGGAGTACCGGACAATCGGTGCTGGTCAGCTGCTGCAGCCTGACCAGTGAGAGCTGAAGCAGGATGAGGCATCGACTCACCTGGGAAGCCCAAGGGGGAAGGGAATCCCTTTTCCTAGCCAGGGGAACTGAGACACACAACACCTGGAAAATCGGTTAACTCCCACCCCAATACTGTGCTTTACCAAGGGTCTCAGCAAATGGGCACACCAGGAGATTATATACCACACCTGGCTGGGAGGGTCCCACGCCCACGGAGCCTCCCTCATTGCTACACACATGTCTGCGATCTAACGACAAGGCAGCAGCAAGGCTGGGGGAGGGGCGACCGCCATTGCTGATGCTTAAGAGGTAAACAAAGCTGCTGGGAAGCTTGAACTGGGTGGAACTCACAGCAGCTCAAGGAGGCCTGCCTGCCTCTGTAGACTCCACCTCTGGGGACAGGGCACAGCTAAACAACAACAACAACAACAAAAAGCAGCAGAAACCTCTGCAGATGCAAACGACTATGTCTGACAGCTTTGAAGAGAGCAGGGGATCTCCCAACACAGAGATTGAGATCTGAGAATGGACAGACTGCCTGCTCAAGTGGGTCCCTGACCCCTGAGTAGCCTAACTGGGAGACATCCCCCACTAGGGGCAGTCTGACACCCCACACCTCACAGGGTGGAGTACACCCCTGAGAGGAAGCTTCCAAAGCAAGAATCAGACAGGGACACTCACTGTTCAGCAATATTCTATCTTCTGCAGCCTCTGCTGCTGATACCCAGGCAAACAGGGTCTGGAGTGGACTTCAAGCAACTTCCAACAGACCTACAGCTGAGGGTCTTGACTGTTAGAAGGAAAACTAACAAACAGGAAAGGCACCTACACCAAAACCCCATCAGTACGTCACCATCATCAAAGACCAGAGGCAGATAAAACCACAAAGATGGGGAAAAAGCAGGGCAGAAAAGCTGGAAATTCAAAAAATAAGAGCGCATCTCCCCCTGCAAAGGAATGCAGCTCATCGCCAGCAACGGATCAAAGCTGGATGGAGAATGACTTTGACAAGATGAGAGAAGAAGGCTTCAGTCCATCAAGCTTCTCAGAGCTAAAGGAGGACTTACATACTCAGAGCAAAGAAACTAAAAATCTTGAAAAAAGAGTGGAAGAATTGATAACTAGAATAATTAATGCAGAGAAGGCCATAAACGAACTGACAGAGATGAAAACCATGACACGAGAAATATGTGACAAATTCACAAGCTTCAGTAACCGACTCAATCAACTGGAAGAAAGAGTATCAGCGATTGAGGATCAAATGAATGAAATGAAGCGAGAAGAGAAATCTAAAGAAAAAGAAGAAAAAGAAATGAACAAAACCTGCAAGAAGTATGGGATTATGTAAAAAGACAAAGTCTATGTCTGATTGGGGTGCCTGAAAGTGAGGGGGAAAATGGAACCAAGTTGGAAAACACTCTTCAGGATATCATCCAGGAGAAATTCCCCAACCTAGTAGGGCAGGCCAACATTTGAATTCACGAAATACAGAGAATGCCATAAAGATACTCCTCGAGAAGAGCAACTCCAAGACATATAATTGCCAGATTCACCAAAGTTGAAATGAAGGAAAAAAACTTAAGGGCAGTCAGAGAGAGAGGTTGGGTTACCCACAAAGGGAAGCCCATCAGACTAACAGCAGATCTCTCAGCAGAAACTCTCCAAGCCAGAAGAGAGTGGGGGCCAATATTCAACATTATTAAAGAAAAGAATATTAAATCCAGAATTTCATATCCAGCCAAACTAAGTTTCATAAGTGAAGGAGAAATAAAATCCTTTACAGATAAGCAAATGCTTAGAGATTTTGTCACCACTAGGCCTGCCTTACAAGAGACCCTGAAGGAAGCACTAAACATGGAAAGGAACAACCGGTACCAGCCATTGCAAAAACATACCAAAATGTAAAGACCATCGAGGCTGGGAATAAACTGCATCAACTAACAAGCAAAATAACCAGTTAATATCATAATGGCAGGATCAAGTTCACACATAACAATATTAACCTTAAATGTAAATGGACTAAATGCTCCAATTAAAAGACACAGACTGGCAAACTGGATAAAGAGTCAAGACCCATCAGTCTGCAGTATTCAGGAGACCCATCTCACATGCAGAGACGTACATAGGCTCAAATTAAAGGGATGGAGGAAGATCTACCAAGCAAATGGAGAACAGAAAAAAGCAGGGGTTGCAATACTAGTCTCTGATAAAACGGACTTTAAACCATCAAAGATCAAAAGAGATAAAGAAGGCCATTACATAATGGTAAAGGGATCAATTCAACAGGAAGAGCTAACTATCCTAAATATATATGCACCCAATACAGGAACACCCAGATTCATAAAGCAAGTCCTTAGAGACTTACAAAGAGACTTAGACTCCCATACAATAATAATGGGAGACTTCAACACCCCACTGTCAACATTAGACAGATCAACAAGATAGTTAACAAGGATATACAGGAATAGAACTCATCTCTGCAGCAAGCAGACCTAATAGTCATCTACAGAACTTTCCACCACAAATCAACAGAATATACATTCTTCTCAGCACCACATCACACTTATTCCAAAATTGACCACATAATTGGAAGTAAAGCACTCCTCAGCAAATGTACAAGAACAGAAATTATAACAAACTGTCTCTCAGACCACAGTGCAATCAAACTAGAACTCAGGACTAAGAAACTCAATCAAAATCACTCATCTACATGGAAACTGAATAACCTGTTCCTGAATGACTACTGGGTATATAATGAAATGAAGGCAGAAATAAAGATGTTCTTTCAAACCAATGAGAACAAAGATACAACATACCAGAATCTCTGGGACACATTTAAAGCAGTGTGTAGAGGGAAATTGATAGCACTAAATGCCCACAAGAGAAAGCTGGAAAGATCTAAAATTGACACTCTAACATCACATTGAAAAGAACTAGAGAAGCAAGAGCAAACACATTCAAAAGCTAGCAGAAGGCAAGAAATAACTAAGATCAGAGCAGAACTGAAGGAGATAGAGACACAAAAAACCCTCCAAAAAATCGGTGAATCCAGGAGTTGGTTTTTTGAAAAGACCAACAAATTTAATAGACCACTAGCAAGACTAATAAAGAAGAAAAGAGAGAAGAATCAAATTGACACAATAAAAAATGATAAAGGGGATATCACCACTGATCCCACACAAATACAAACTACCATCAGAAAATACTATAAACACCTCTATGCAAATAAACTAGAAAATCTTGAAGAAATGGATAATTTCCCAGACACTTACACTCTCCCAAGACTAAACCAGGAAGAAGCTGAATCCCTGAATAGACTCTGAAATAGCAGGCTCTGAAATTGAGGCAATAATTAATAGCCTACAAACCAAAAAAAGTCCAGGACCAGATGGATTCACAGTTGAATTCTACCAGAGGTACAAGGAGGAACTGGTACCATTCCTTCTGAAACTATTCCAATCAATAGAAAAAGAGGGAATCCTCCCTAACTCATTTTATGAGGCCAACATCATCCTGATACCAAAGCCTGGCAGAGACACAACAAAAAAAGAGAATTTTAGACCTATATCCCTGATGAACATCGATGCAAAAATCCTTAATAAAATACTGGCAAACCGGATCCAGCAGCACATCAAAAATCTTATCCACCATGATCAAGTGGGCTTCATCCCTGGGATGCAAGCCTGGTTCAACATACGCAAATCAATAAACGTAATCCAGCATATAAACAGAACCAAAGACAAAAACCACATGATTATCTCAATAGATGCAGAAAAGTCCATTGACAAAATTCAACAGCCCTTCATGCTAAAAACACTCAATAAATTCAGTATTGATGGAACATATCTCAAAAGAATAAGAGCTATTTATGACAAACCCACAGCCAATATCATATTGAATGGGCAAAAACTGGAAAAATTCCCTTTGAAGACTGGCACAAGACAGGGATGTCCTCTCTCACCACTCCTATTTAACAGAGTATTGAAAGTTCTGGCTAGGGCAATCAGGCAACAGAAAGAAATAAAGGGTATTCAGTTTGGAAAAGTAGAAGTCAAATTGTCCCTGTTTGCAGATGACATGATTGTATATTTAGAAAACCCCATCATCTCAGCCCAAAATCTCCTTAAGCTGATAAGCAACTTCAGCAAAATGTCAGGATACAAAATCAATGTGCAAAAATCACAAGCATTCTTATACATCAGTAACAGACAAACAGAGAGCCAAATCATGAATGAACTTCCATTCACAATCGCTTCAAAGAGAATAAAATACCTAGGAATCCAACTTACAGGGGATGTAAAGGACCTCTTCAAGGAGAACTACAAACCACTGCTCAGTGAAATAAAAGAGGACACAAACAAATGGAAGAACATACCATGCTCATGGATAGGAAGAATCAATATCGTGAAAATGGCCATACTGCCCAAGGTTATTTATAGATTCAATGCCATCCCCATCAAGCTACCAATGAGTTTCTTCACAGAATTGGAAAAAACTGCTTTAAAATTCATATGGAACGAAAAAAGAGCCCGCATCTCCAAGACAATCCTAAGTCGAAAGAACAAAGCTGGAGGCATCACGCTACCTGACTTCAAACTATACTACAAGGCTACAGTAACCAAAACAGCATGGTACTGGTACCAAAACAGAGATATAGACCAATGGAACAGAACAGAGTCCTCAGAAATAATACTACACATCTACATCCGTCTGATCTTTGACAAACCTGAGTAAAACAAGAAATGGGGAAAAGATTCCCTATTTAATAAATGGTGCTGGGAAAATTGGCTAGCCATAAGTAGAAAGCTGAAACTGGATCCTTTCCTTACTCCTTATATGAAAATTAATTCAAGATGGATTAGAGACTTAAATGTTAGACCTAATACCATAAAAACCCTAGAAGAAAACCTAGGTAATACCATTCAGGACATAGGCATGTGCAAGGATTTCATGTCTAAAACACCAAAAGCAACGATAACAAAATCCAAAATTGACAAATGGGATCCAATTAAACTAAAGCGCTTCTGCACAGCAAAAGAAACTACCATCAGAGTGATCAGGCAACCTACAGAATAGGAGAAAATTTTTGCAATCTACTCATCTAACAAAGGGCTAATATCCAGAACCTACAAAGAACTCAAACAAATTTACAAGAAAAAAACAAACAATCCCATCAAAAAGTGGGAAAAAGATATGAACAGACATTTCTCAAAAGAAGACATTCATACAGCCAACAGACACATGAAAAAATGCTCATCATCACTCGCCATCAGAGAAATGCAAATCTAAACCACAATGAGATACCATCTCACACCAGTTAGAATGGCAATCATTAAAAAATCAGGAAACAACAGGTGCTGGAGAGGATGTGGAGAAATAGGAACACTTTTACACTGTTGGTAGGATTGTGAACTGGTTCAACCATTATGAAAAACAGTATGGTGATTCCTCAAGGATCTATAACTAGAAGTACCATCCCATTACTGGGTATATACCCAAAGGATTATAAATCATGCTGCTATAAAGACACATGCACACGTATGTTTATTGCAGCACTATTCACAATAGCAAAGACTTGGAATCAACCCAAATGTCCATGAGTGACAGACTGAATTAAGAAAATGTGGCACATATACACCATGGAATACTATGCAGCCATAAAAAATGATGAGTTTGTGTCCTTTGTAGGGACATGGATGCGGCTGGAAACCATCACTCTCAGCAAACTATCGCAAGAACAGAAAACCGAACACCGCATGTTCTCACTCATAGGTGGGAAGTGAACAATGAAATCACTTGGACTTGGGAAGGGGAACATCACACACTGGGGCCTATCATGGGGGGGGAGGGAGGGGTTGCATTGGGAGTTATACCTGATGTAAATAACGAGTTGATGGGTTCTGACGAGTTGATGGGTGCAGCACACCAACATGGCACAAGTATACATATTTAACAAACCTGCATGTTATGCACATGTACCCTAGAAATTAAAGTACAATAATAATAATAATAATAAACCCAGCAGTAATCAGAAAGGACATAAAAACTTAAATTGGATTATATATAACATATAGCATTAAAACATTAAAAATAAACATGACGTCGGAGAAATTTTTATATATATTCAATACATGACTCATATCCATAATATGTAATGAAATTCTAATAAGTATGAGAAAGAGAATTGCTTGAAAATAATGGTATTTCGTAAAAGAAGATATTCAAATGAAAAGTTACTGAGTTTCTTTGGAAAATTTAAATTAAATCCATAATCTAAAACCACTATACACTCACAGGAATGGCAAAAATAGAAAAAAAAAAAAAAGACAAACAATATAAAATATTTGAAAAGGTGTAAAGTAACTGCAACCCTTGCTTGTATACTAATGCTGGAAATGCAAGTTTGTGTCAACAATTCTGTAAACCATTTTAAGTATCAAATAGACCAGAATCTATCTACCTATCAATCATCTCTCAGATAGATAGGTAGATAGATACATCTATATATTTATACATATTTATATTCCATTATTCTGCAATTTTATTTCTCTTTTCAGTATATATCTACATAAATGCACAATAAATCATGTACAGGTACATGCACAGAAACTCTATTAAAATAAACCCCTCCAAAAGACAAAGATCTATTATCCATTTTATTGTAATAAATTTGTTGCATACATTGAATACTTTATAATGACAACAATGAAAGAACTGGGACAGAAGTCAACACAAATGAAAGAATACAAATGTAGAAGGGTAAATAATATATTGTGTAATTTTTGTAATATAAAAACATCAGAAATCATTCTATGGTGTTGAAAATCAGCATCATGGTACTATTCTTTTCCCATGGTCCTTGCAACCCACAGACCATGAGATTCCCTCGGGTGCCTACACCAACAGGGCCCTGGATTCCAAGCACAAAACTGGGCAGCCATTTGGGCAGACACTGAGATAGCTGCAGGAGTTTTCTTTTGTACCCCAGTGGCACCTGGAACAGCAGTGAGACAGAACCATATGGAAAGGGGGCTGAAGCTAGGTAACTAAGGGATCTAGCTCAGTGGATCCCACCCCCACAGAGCCCCGCAAGCTGAGATCCACTGGCTTGAAATTCTCACTGTCAGCACAGCAGTCTGAAGTAGACCTGGGATGCTTGAGCTTGGTAGGGGGAGGGGCATCCACCATTACTGAGGCTTGAGTAGGTGGTTTTCCCCTCACAGTGTAAGCAAAGCCACTGGGAAGGTCAGAATGGGTGGAGCCCACTGTAGCACCACAAATCTGCTATAGCCAGACTGCTTCTCTAGATTCCTTGTCTCTGGGCAGGGCATCTCTGAAAGAAAGGCAGCAGCAGTGCCAGTCAGGGGCTTATAGATAAAACTCCAATCTCCCTGGGACAGAGCACCTGGGGGAAGGCGTGGCTGTAGGCATAGCTTCAACAAAGTTAAACATTCCTGCCTGCCAACTCTGAAGAGAGCAGCAGATCTCCCAGCACTGCACTCAAGCTCTGCTAAGGGACAGACTGCCTCCTCAGGTGGGTACCTGACCCCTATGCCTCCCGACTAGGAGATACCTCCCAGCAGGGGTCAACAGTCACCTCATATAGGAGAGCTCCAGCTGGCATTTGACAGGTGACCCTCTGGGACAAAACTTCCAGAGGAAGGAGCAGGCAGCAATCTTTGCTATTCTGAAGCCTCTTCTGGTGATACCAAGGCCAACAGGTTCTGGAGTGGACTTCCAGCAAACTCCAGCAGACCTGCAGAAGAGGTGCCTGTTAGAAGGAAAACTAGCAAACAGAAAGCAATAGCATCAACATCAACAAAAAGGACGTCCATGCAAAAACCTCATCCATGGGTCACCAAGATCAAAGACCAAAGGTAGATAAATTCATGGAGATAAGGAAAAACCAGTGCAAAAAGGCTGAAAATTCCAAAAACCTGAATGCTTCTTATCCTCCAAAGGATCACAACTCTTCACCATCAAGGGAACTGGACAGAGAATGTTTGACGAATTGACAGAAGTAGACTCCAGAAGGTGGGTAATAACAAACTCCTCTGAGCTAAAGGAGCATTTTGTAACCCAATGCAAGGAAGCAAAGAGCATTGATAAAAGCTTATAAGAACTGTTAGCTAGAATAGCCAGTTTAGAGAAGAACATAAATGACCAGATATAGCTGAAAAACAGAGCATGATAACTTCATAAAGCATACACAAATATCAATAGCTGAATCGATTAAGTGGAAGAAAGGATATCAGAGATTGAAGATCAACTTAATGAAGTAAAGCACGAAGACAAGATTAGAGAAAAAAAATTAAAAGGAATGGACAATGTCTCCAAGAAATATAGCACTATGTGAAAAGATCAAACATAGGTTTGACTGGTATACATGAAAGTGATGGAAAGATTGGAACCAAGTTGGAAAACACACTTCAGGATATTATCCAGGAACAATTCCCCAACCTAGCAGGACAGGCCAATGTTCAAATTCAGGAAATACAGAAAACACCACGAAGATACTCCTTGAGAAGAGCAATCCCAAGACACATAATAATCAGATTCACCAAGATTGAAATGAAGGAAAAAATGTTAAGGGTAACCAGAGAGAAAGGTTGGGTCACCCACAAAGGGAAGACCATCAGACTGACAGTGGATCTCTCTGCAGAAATCGTACAAGCCAGAAGACAGTGAGGGCCAATATTCAACGTTCTTAAAGAAAAGAATTTTCAACCCAGAATTTAATATCCAGCCAATCTAAGCCTCATAATTGAAAGAGAAATAAAATATTTTACAGACAAGCAAATGCTGAGGGACTTTGTCACCACCAGGCCTGTTTCACAAGAACTCCTGAAGAAAGCACTAAATATGGAAAGGAAAAACCAGTACCAGCCACTGCAAAAACATACCAAAATGTAAAGACCCTAGACACTATGCAGAAACGGCATCAACTAACAGGCAAAATAATCAGCTAGCATCATAATGACAGGATCAAATTCACACATAACAATATTAACCTTAAATATAAATGGGCTAAATGCCCCAATTAAAAGACTCAGACTGACAAATTGGATAAAGAGTCAAGACCCCATTGGTGTGCTGTATTCAGGAGACGCATCTCACATGCAAAGACACATATAGGCTCAAAATAACGTGATAGAGGAACATTTAAAATGGAAAGAAAAAAAACAGGTGCTGTAATCTGAGTCTCTGATAAAACAGACTTTAAAACAAACAAACAAAAAAGACAAAGAAGGGCATTACATAATGGTAAAAGCATCAATGCAACAAGAAGAGCTAACTATCCTAAATATATGCACCCAATACAGGAGCACCCAGATTCATAAAGCAAGATCTTAGAGCCCTACAAAGAGACTTAGACTTCTACACAATAATAGCAGGAGACTTTAACAACCTACTGTCAATATTAGACAGATCAATGAGACAGAAAATTAACAAGGATATTCAGGATTTCAACTCAGCTCTGAACCAAGCAGACCTAACAGACATCTACAGAACTCTCCACCCCAAATCAACAGAATATACGTTCTTCTCAGCACCACATCACACTTATTCTAAAACTGACTACATAGTTGAAAGTAAAACACTCCTCAGCAAATGCAAAAGAATGGAAATCACAACAAACAGTCTCTCAGACCACAGTGCAATCAAATTAGAACTCAGGATTAAGAAACTCCCTCAAAACCACAGAACTATATGGTCCCTGAATGACTACTGGGTAAACAATGAAATTGAGGCAGAAATAAATAAGTTATTTGAAACTAGAGAATGAAGACACACAATGTACCAGAATCTCTAGGACATAGCTAAAGCAGTGTTTAGAGGGAAATTTATAGCTCTAAATGCTCACATGAGAAAGCAGGAAAGATCTGAAATTGATACCCTAACATCACAATTAAAAGAACTATAGAAGCAACAGCAAATAAATTCAAAAGCTAGCAGAAGAAAATAAATAACTAAGATTAGGCAGAACTGAAGGATATATAGACACACACCAAAAAAACTTAAAAAATCAATGAATCCAGGAGCTCATATTTTTTGAAAAGATTAACAAAATAGATACAACTCTAGTCAGACTAATAAAGAAGAAAAGAGAGAAGAATCAATTAGGCACATTAAAAAATGATAAAGGGGATATCACCACTGATCCCACAGAAATACAGACTACCATCAGAGAATACTATAAACACTTCTTTGCAAATAAACTAGAAAATCTAAAAGAAATTGATAAATTTCTGAACACATACACCCTCCCAAGACTAAAGCTGGAAGAAGTCAAATCCCTGAACAGACCAATAACAAGTTCTGAAATTGAGGCAGTAATTAATAGCATACCAATCAAAAAAGTCCAGGACCAGATGGATTCACTGCCAAATTCTACCAGAGGTACAAAGAAGAGCTAGTACCATTTCTTCTGAAACGATTCCAAGCAATAGAAAAAGAGGGACTTCTCCCTAACTCATTTTATGAAGCCAGCATCATCCTGATACCAAAACCTGGCAGAGACACAACAAAAAAACAAAATTTCAGGCCAATATTACTGATGAATATTCTTGTGAAAATCCTCAATAAAATGCTGGCAAACCGAATCCAGCAGCACATCAGCTTAGCCATCATGATCAAGTCAGCTTCATTCCTGGCATACAAGGCTGGATCAACATACACAAATCAATAAACATAATCCATCATGTAAACAGAACCAATGACAAAAACCACATGATTGTCTCAATAGATGCAGAAAAGAGCTTCAATAAAATTCAACACCTCTTCATGAAAAAACACTCAATAAACTGGGCATTGATGGAACATATCTCAAAATAATAAGAGGTATTTATGACAAACCCACAGCCAATATCATACAGAATGGGCAAAAGGTGGAAGCATTCTCTTTGAAAATCAGCACAAGACAAGGATGCTCTCTCTCACCACTCCTATTTAACAGAGTATTGAAAGTTCTGGCTAGGGCAATCAGGCAACAGAAAGAAATAAAGGGTATTCAACAGGAAGAGAGGAACTCAAATTGTCTCTGTCTGCAGATGACATGATTGCATATTTAGAAAACTCCACTATCTTAGCCCAAAATCTCCTTAAGCTGATAAGCAACTTCAGCAAAGTCTCAGGATACAAAATCAATGTGCAACAATCGCAAGCATTCCTATACACCAATAATAGACAAACAAAGAGCCAAATCATGAGTAAGCTCTCATTCACAATTGCTTCAAAGATAATAAAATACCTAGGAAAACAACTTACAAGGGATGTGAAGGACCTCTTCAAGGAGAATTACAAGCCACTGCTCAAGGAAATAAGAGAAGACATAAACAAATGGAAAAACATTCCATGCTCATGGATAAGAAGAATCAATATCATGAAAATGGCCATATTGCCCAAAGTAATTTATAGATTCAATGCTCTCCCCATCAAGCTACCATTGACTTTCTTTGCTGAATTAGAAAAAAAACTACTATAAATTTCATATGGAACTAATAGAAGAGTCTGTGTAGACAAGACAATTCTAAGCAAAAGGAACAAATCTGGAGGTATCACGCTACCTGACTTTGAACTATATAACAAGGTCACAGTAACCAAAACAGCATGGTACTGGTATCAAAACACATATATATATGTAGACCAGTGGAAAAGAACAGAGACCTCAGAAATAATGCCACACATCTACAACCATCTGATCTTTGACAAACCTGACAAAAGCAAGCAATGGAGAAATGATTCCCTATTTAACACATAGTGTTGGGAAAACTGGCTAGCCATATGCAGAAAACTGAAACTGGACCCCTTTATTATACCTTATACAGAAATTAACTCAAAATGGATTAAAGACTTACATGTAAGACCTAAAGCCATAAAATTCCTAGAAGAAAACCTAGGTAATACCGTTCAGGACATAGGCATGGGCAAAGACTTCATGACTAAAACACCAAGAGCAATGGCAACAAAGGCCAAAATTGACAAATGGGATCTAACTAAACTAAACAGCCTCTGCACAGCAAAAGAAACTATCATCAGAATGAACAGGCAATCTACAGAATGGGAGAAAATTTTTGCAATCTATCTCACAATGGGTTAATATCCAGAATCTACAAGGAAATTAAAGTTACAAGAAAGAAACAAATAACTCCATAAAAAAAGTGGGTGAAGGATATGAACAGACACTTCTCAAAAGAAGACATTCATGTGGCCAACAAACATATGAAAACAACAACAAAAAAAGCTCATCACTACTGGTCATTAGAGAAATGCAAATCAAAACCACAGTGAGATACCATCTCATGCCAGTTAGAATGGTAATCATTAAAAAGTCAGGAAACAGCAGATGCTGGAGAGGATGTGGAGAAATAGGAACACTTTTACACTGTTAGTGGAAGTGTAAATTAGTTCCACCATTGTGGAAGACAGTGCGGAGATTTCTCAAGGATCTTGAACCAGAAATACCATTTGATCCGGCAATCACTACTGGGTGCACATCCAAAGGATTATAAATCATTCTACTATAAAGACACATGCACACATATGTTTATTGCAGCACTATTCACAATAGTGAAGACTTGGAACCAACCCAAATGCCCATTAATGATAGACCTGATAATGAAAATGTGGCACATATACACCATGGAATGCTATACAGCCATAGAAAAAGATGAGTTTGTGCCCTTTGCAGGAACATGGATGGAGCTGGAAGCCATAATTCTCAGCAAACTACACAGGAACGGAAAACAAAACACTGCATGTTTTCACTCATAAGTGGGAGCTGAACAATGAGAACACATGGACACAGGGAGGGGAACATCACGCACCAGGGCCTGTTGCGGGGCGAAGGGCTTGGGGAGGGATAGCATTAGGAGAAATACCTAAGGTAGATGACGGTTTGATGGGTGTAGCAAACCACCATGGCATATGTATATGCCTATGTAACAAACCTGCACATGCTGCACATGTATCCCAGAACTTCAAGTATAATTAAAAAAAAAAAAAAAAAGAGAGAGAGAGAGAAAATTAGTATCATGGTTAAAGTTCTATGGAGTTTAGTCACTGAAAGTAGGCATTAACAGAGTTTTCTCATATACTAGCAATGTTATTCACCATAAATTCTTCCTGCTTATAAACATGTATTTAGCTGGTAAAAATTCATAAAGCTGTTTAATATTTCTGTACTTTCTGCATAAATTTTATATGTCAATAAAAATTTTAACAAGGAATAATGAACAAAACCAAATAAAAAGTGATCAGTTAAGAAGGGTTTTGGTAGCATGAGTATGACTGTCTGGTTTTTGGTTTGAATGACTTGGATTGATACTACTACTTAGAGGGAAAAATCAGAAATTGAAGTAGATGCAAAAGTAAAATGATTGGTTTCATTTTGGACATATATTATTTTCAGGAGCCTATGGGGCAGCTAATGAAAAATACAGAAGTCTGAATAGCAGGAGGAAGCTCTGGGTAAGCTTGAGGATGCTGACATTTTAAAAGAAATAGAAACATTGGGAAAAGTATGTGTTGACAGATAATGTAATTTATGTTGTTTAAAAATTTTACATTTCAGGTGTCAGCAATATATTCAAGTAGTGATAAACAGAAGAAGATGTGAAGAAGTCAATGATAGGGTGGTAGATATAGTTACCTTATTGCGTTACATGAAATCATTGTTTCTTGGGGGTAATATTATATGTAGAACATGGTTCAGTAGAACAAAAGTGTTATTCATTCTTGGGTTTTGGAAAATAACTATTATTAATCATATAGAAAAAAAGACATACCAAGTATTAAGCCATTTTTTGGGGAATAACAGCCTAAACATTTTTGGGGGAGAAAGCAGTAATCATCATTATCTCACATTCTATATAGTGACTAAGCTTGAAAATTGAGGGGAAACTGTGGTGTTTGACAAAGAATAATTCAATATTACATTAATATTATTGTCTTTTAAATAACCATAACACAAACTTAAAGCAAATAATATGTGTAGCGGATTAAGTGCACTAAATAATTTGAATAACTCAACATAAGTAATAAAATGTTGAGCTTAAGACTAGCAAATAAAGGAGTGACATAAAAAAGAAAAAGGTATGTTTATGAAAATGCTCATTATAGAATTACAACACTGAGTATTTGGAACTTAAATTATTAATAAAAAGGCATAAGAAATGTTATGCTGCATCCACTAGATGGAGTGTGATGCAACCATTTTAAAAAGTTATGAATTAGTATAGAAATTGTATGTAATATGTTAGCTTAAAAGTATAAATTTAGTTAAAAATGCACATATGCAAAAAATAAAACATGCAAGTATTAGAATTATAGATAAATGCTTTCCTATTCTGTTTTTTCTCTATTTTACCAAAATGTTTTAGTGTGAAAAAATAATTTATATTACAAATATAATTATATATAAAGAACCAATAATTTTTCACAAAAGCTATCTGTTTATAAATAAAATGCTTCTGAAACTAGACATTAGCTAAACAAATGCCAAAGATTATATTAATGGCATTACTGCTGATATATTACTTAGTATAAGTTAAATTTTGTACTAAAACTCAAAATGTAAAATGGCTAAAATATACGTTTTATTTCTTGCAGTGTATCTGAACTTACCTGGTGACTATGGCAATGGACAGTCATTCAGAAATCAGGCTCTGGGAGGCTTTGCTTTCTTCAGTAAATGCCTTCTAAGGTCTTTTGGGAATCTTCTCCATTCCAGCTAATGAGAAAAAGAGAGTATTTTGGGTCAGTTCTGGAAATGGTACAATTATTTTTGGAAATGTTACTTTCTGTATCTATTTCTGTGTAAAGAATCACTCCAACACTCCATGTCCTAAAACAACTACAATGTTTCCCCTGAAACACACAATTTCATGATTTGATTGAGTTGATCTTCTGCTTGATTTGGCTAAGTTAGTGGCTGCATTCAGCTGATGGATCAGATGGGACCTGGTCAAGTACTCTTTCATTTTAGGCTTTGCTTTTCTATGCCTACGCTTTTCATTGCTTTTCTATGCCTATGCTTTGGAGAAGCCTAAAATGAAAGACTAAAATGCAGGTGGAAGGTGGAGGATGCAAACAGAAGCTGCAAGATCCGTAAGACCCACCTCAGAGATCACAACATTATTTCTGTCATACTCTATTGCTCAAAACAAGTCCCAAGGCCAGTCTGAATTAAAAGAGGTTGGAAATGAACTCCATCTTTTGATATCAAGAGTTGTAAAGTTACCTCGTAAAGCAATGGAGATAGACAGAGATATAATTTACTAGGAGGCATTGTTGTAACAATGTAGCACACATAATTTAGAACTTAGATATATGGCTATACTTACGTAGAAGTGAGAGTAAGAAATTGAGTCTGACTCTGTGCCCAGGAAGACATTATCTATTTTAATGAGCCACAGACACTATCTTCTACAGTATCATAGGTAAACATGTTTTTGTTTGTTTTTACTTTTGAACTGTGTTAAGACTTTAACAAAATCTAATGAATAACTACATTGAAGGTTAGTATTAAGTTCTATTATTACATTCAAGCTTTCACTTGTAGGAAAGCCTCTTGATATTATAATTCTCTCCATTTAACTATAGTATGCTTGTTTTGTTTGCCAACCCAGTCTGGGCTTGATAAATTTAAGTTCCACCGCACCTGGTATGCCATGGTAGTGGCCAGAAACTCTAGGCAAATACACGGGTGAGATATAGGGAAATAGAAACCAAAGAAGTACAGAAAACCTTAAGTCATAGTTAGGGTAGTAACTTAAAACCTCTTCTGTGTCATGCTGAGGGATTTGTAGGTTATCACCTTGAAGGTGTTGATATAGTTTGGTTGTGTCCCCACCTAAATCTCATCTTGAATTATACTTCCCATTATCCTCACATGTCCTGGGAGGGACCCACTGGAAAGTAATCCGATCATGATGACTCTTTCCCGCATGCTGTTCTCATGATAGTAGAAGAGTCTCATGAGATCTGGTGGTTTTATAGGTGTCTGGCATTTCCCCTCTGGCACTCATTCTCCTGTCACCCTGTGAAAAGGTGCCTTCTGCCATGGTTAGAAGTTTCCTGAGAACTCCCCAGCCATGCTGAACTGTGAGTCAATGAAACTTCTTTCCTTTATAAATTACCCAGTCTCGGGTACTTCTTCACAGTAGCGTGAGAATGGACTAATAACGGTGTATACCCTTGATACATTTTGAAGGAGAGGAAGAATATAAGTAGTGTTATATTTTAAAAGGGTAAATACGGTTGCAATAAAGAAAGTATCTTTCCGGGATAAGTGATTGAAGAGAAGTAATTAGATTGCATGCGATTAATGTCTGAACGAGTCAAGGAGGAAAGAGAAGATAGATTAAAGAGAATATTTGAATTACACTTGACATAACTTGATTGCTCTTGATGAGCAGGAAGATGGAGAAGGGATAGGCCTCACTTTTTACAGGTTGTGCCTTTTAAAGACATTTGAGTAGAAGGAAACTGGAGATTGAAATGCAGCTCTTGTTTAATTTGCCAGTCCCTGAGTCCTGTTACAACTATATATTCCAACAGAAGCTGTGTTGTCTCCTAAAATATCCATCCAAGTGGGGCATCTATTTTTAATGTATTCACCAATAGAATATCTTTTTCAAGTTTCAACATCTAGAGAAGTACTATTTTTCAAAACTGCAGAAAACTGCTGCTTAACCTGGAAGTAGTTTTGGCTGAGGAAGTTAAGAATAATACTTGGGTTTATAACTTGAGTTATTGGGTCAAGTTTTAGAGTTTTGTGTCTCAATATGTAGTCCTTGGGACAAGAGCATCAGCATTGTTAGGTAACTTATTAAAAATATAAAATATTCAATCAGAATACTCAATTAGACTATGCATTTTAACAAGATCAATAGGTAATTTATATTAATATATATGTTACAGTTTGGGAAGCACTGCATTAAAGATAATGAATGAATGCCTCAGAATTTGGTTATTAGGGAGTATTCCTCCATGGGCCTGGCCAGAAGATACTCCAGTTATAGGTGAAAGCCATGGGTCACCTCATCCAGTGGGTTCTTGCTATATCTGTAGAAGGCTCAGAGGAAGCAGGGACCTTTCCAAAGCTGTGAAGTAAGTAAAATAAAAGGAGGAGGGATTTTATAAGCAGATGGGAATAAAAATTTTATAAACTGCATTTTTCTATTTCTATGTTGGCGTAGCTCAGTGGGGGATAAAGAAAATGCAAGACATATAAGGATATACTAATTTCCTAGGGAAAGGTAATAAGAAAATATCAAAAACTAGGTGGCTTAAAACAACATACATTTATTCTTTCACATCTGTGGAGGCTAGAAATCCAAAATCAAGGTATTGGCAGGGCCATGCTTTCTTTGAAGGCTCTAGAGGAGGATCTTGCCCTGAATTTTCTTGTTTTTGGTGGTTTATTGGCAATTCTTGGCTTGTAGGAACACTGCTCCCATCATATGGTCACCTTCTCCCTGTATGTCTTCACATTGTCTTCCCTCAATTCATGTCTGTCTTTGTATCCAAATTTACCCCTTTAATAAAGACAACAGTGATACTGAATTAGGACCCACTCTAATGACCTCATTGTAACTAACTACATTAGCAACAATCCTATTTCTAAATCTGGCCAATTTCTCAGGTACTGGGGACTGGGACTTCAACATCTCTTTTAAGGGACACAATTCAACCTATAACAGAGAATAAATAATTATCACAAATTTGTTTAAATAATATTTTAGGAACTCTCTGATAATGTATCAGAAAGTTTCCATAGTAATACAGAAAATCATATTGTAACTGGAAAAAAGTATCAGTCTAAATCTAGTATTAAAATAATATGAGTAGAAAAACATGAAACCTATAAATAAAGGATCAATTAAATTATAAAATAAAAAAAGAATAAGAATAGTAAGGTTATAAAATTTTAGGGCAGGACACACATACACATATCTTAAAGGTAGAGTAGAACCAAGCTCTTAAGTTCAATGTACATTTAGACTCCTAGGCTGTAAGTCCTCGACAATTGCTTCTATGTCTAACTCTGTTTCTTTCCAGTCTCTGTTCAACTTTTAATCTACTACTGAGGTTTTTCATGCTTTCCCTGTGTAAAACAGCAATCCTAATCAATCTCCAGGGCTTCCCTATCACACTAACCATGATTAATTTTTCTCTAAGTAGCTTTCTGAAGCGCAGCTTAGTTAACTGTTTATTTCTTTGTATGTCTCTTCTCCCATTAATATAAAATCATTGAATGTTGAAACTTTTTCTTTGCTGTTCACTATTATATTCAATGTTAGTCTGTATCTTTATCTAGGTACACACAAGCACTCAATGAATGTTTGTTTCACTGGCACATAACTTTCCCAAAAACATGGTTTACAAAATAATTATTGAAAATCTTCTCATTTAACATAGCTTCTGGCAAGCTCTCTTTGACGTATTTTATTCTGTTGTGAGGAGAGTAAAGAGAAAAATTACAGTAGACATGAAGACGGCAAAAATAAACCTTTTGCAAGAATCTAGAAATTTAATGAAGCTGTTGGTAAGTGCAGCCAGTAAGCGTGAGGTTAAGACATGAGTTCTGTTCTTCTTCACTGTGAAGCCCTAACATAGAAATAGAGGGTAGCCTGTTATTAAACAGCACATTCTCAGCTATGATGGCATTGCTTGTAAAGGGAGTCACAGTCTTAAAAACCAGAAAAGCCTACTTTCTTCAGGAAATATGACTGTGTCTACAAATTCACCATCAGAGCAAAGGAAAAGCAAATCATAAACAAAAAATATTCACAAGAAAAAAATTCCAAGGGAAAAAATGAAAACCAAAATCAAATATTTTTCGACAAGTTTTTTAAAAACCTAGCAAGATGATTGTCGTTAAGAAACAAATTCACATTGTAGAAGTACACAAAGTTAGGAAAGAAATGCAAAGAGAAGAGGATATACTGAAATCTGAGGGAGGAAAACAAACAAACAAAAAGTTATAAAAATTAAATCATCACAGAAATGAAGACATGTTGGAAGGGATACAAAAAGTAGCACCCTGCCCCAAATATCATACAGATATTCACTAGGACGTACACTGGGGCTATTTGAAAACAGGCAATTTAACTGAGAAGCAGTCTATACTTAAATTTTGGGCAAATATTGGTGATCCCGAATCATGCTTGAAGATTTGGGATCTTTGAAAATTGGACGGCCATGGCTCACGCCTGTAATCCCAGCACTTTGGGAGGCCGAGGTGGGCAGATCACGAGGTCAGAAAATGGAGACCGTCCTGGTTAACACGGTGAAACCCCATCTCTACTAAAAATACAAAAAATAAAAATAAAAATAAAAAATTAGCCAGGCGTGGTGGCGGGCGCCTGTAGTCCCAGCTACTTGGGAGGCTGAGGCAGGAGAATGGTGTGAACCCGGGAGGCGGAGCTTGCAGTGAGCCGAGATGGCGCCACTGCACTCCAGCCAGGGAGACAGAGCGAGATTCTGTCTCAAAAAAAAAGAAAAAAAATAAACTTTGAAAATTAACTAGCTGATCCATGAAAGAGCCTCACACTAAGGAGACACTGCTAGTGATATTTTCCTGACTAATCAGGACAGATGCAATAGGGGCAAAGAAACAAGATCACATAAGAGGGGAATAGGTAACAAAGCTGAGAGATGTCAGGAAATAGGAGTGTTTTTGTTTGTTTTTTGTTTTGTTTTGTTTTTGATTTAATCTACAAAAACGAGAAATTTAGCTTAATAATGAGTAACATAAAATAATTGAGATCAAGAATTCCATTCAAAAGTATTTTTTTCAAAGTATAAAAAGCAGAATAGCATCTTTACAATGAAAATATGTCAGAAAGTCATGACCACATATATTAAAATTATCTTTAAGTTAAACTAAAAACAGATAAAATATAAAAACACAACAAAGTCAGAAATATAAAAACTCAGAAAATAGACATGAGACTTCAAGAAATATTTATAAAATAATAAAAGGAAACATTCCAGAAATGAAGAATAAATTATAAATAAAATATGTTTTAAAAAGATCAAGAAAAATGACATAAGATGCTAGAAAGTGAAAGAATGAAACTTAAAAAAAAAAGTTATAATAAGAAATGAGAAAAAATAGAGAAGTTAGGCAAACAAAAGCCAGTACATGTATATCTTATATATAAGAAATATATATATACACATTGTATATATAAGAAAACACAGTGAAACAGCCCAAATACTAACAACCTAAAAACTACATTTCAAAATGTTTGACTTTTTTTTTTTTGGTAAAGAATTAAAACATTTGGAAGTTTGTATCAAAACATTCTACAATAAAGTTAAAACAAATACAGTTGAGACTAATCTGCTAAAATAACTAGACATAAAAAACAAATGAGCCAGCAAACCAAAAAGGTCATCTTATTCATAAGAAAATGAAAAATAGATGATTTTTAAAATAATGTTTTATGCAGGGAAATATTGAATAGCATATGAAAAGGGAGAAAAGCCAAGCCAACAATTTTATTTCCATCTCTTGAACAGAATGTTCAATCTTACTAAGAGTAATAAAAATATAAATAAATATCATACAACTTATTACATTTAACATATGTTTTCATATATCTAAAAGTTTAGTAACAGAATGTGTTTGTGATAACAGAAATTTTTGTATATTTCTGGAGAAATTGTAAATTAGGATAATCCCATATAGAAGACTAGCAATTTCTATAAAAATTGTGAGTACTAAAATCCTTGATAAAACAATTCTTCTTTTAGGAGTTTGTACTACAGATATATTTGCAAAGTATGAAATGATACATATAAAATTTATGCAGTCTAACAAATTTTTAGTGGCAAAATACTGAAAATAAAATTTTATTATTGGAGGAATGGGTAAATAAATTTTGATGACTTCATAAGCCACTTAAAAATTAATGAGAAATCTTGGGAGGTTGAGGCAGGAGAATGGCATGAACCCAGGAGGCGGAGCTTGCAGTGAACCGAGATTGCACCACTGCACTCCAGCCTAGGCGACAGAGCAAAACTCTGTCTCAAAAAATAATAATAATAAAAATAAAAAAAATTAAAAAAATATACTGTTTAATAAAAAACAATGTGAATGGCAATATAGGTAGTATGTTGTATCATTTATAAAAAAAATGAAAAGATATGAATGTGTGTGTGTTTACTTATACATGCAATAAATATTTCTAGGAGAACTCTAAAATTAATAAAATTGCTACCTCTACATAAATGAATTAGGGGACTGGAAGGTGGGGTGTGGAGAGTTTATATTGCGTGCTGCGTTAGTTTTCTAAGGCTGCCAAAGCAAAATTCCACAGAGTAGATTAAAAAAACAGAAATTTATTTTCTCACAGTTCTGGAGGCTGGAATTTCAAGATCAAGATGGCAGTAGGGTTAGTTTCTGGTGAGGACTCTGTCTTCAGTTTGCAAATGGCCACCTTCTCACTGTGTCCTCCCATGACTTTTCTTTTTTTTTTTTTTTAATTTATTTATTATTATTATACTTTAAGTTGTAGGGTACATGTGCATAACGTGCAGGTTTGTTACATATGTATACTTGTGCCATGTTGGTGTGCTGCACCCATCAACTCGTCATTTACATCAGGTATAACTCCCAATGCAATCTTTTGTGAGCGTGAGCAGAGAAATAAGAGATCTTCAGTATCTCTAACTCTTCTTGTAAGGACACTAGTCCTATAAGATTTACAGGCCCACTTTTATGACATTATTTAACCTTAATTACTTTCTTAAAGGCCTTATCTCCAAATCCAGCACACTGTGAATTAGGGCTTCAACATATGATTTTTGAAAGGGTACAATTCTGCTCATTATATATGTATTCTCAAATATTTTGATTTTTGAATTATATGAATGAATGCATAGATAGATGAAGGAATGAATGAATGAATGAAACAAAATCCAAACTATAATCCAGTAAGTACTTTAAAGGAAGAAAGACATGAGTTGAGGACGAAGATATAATTAATGATTTTAAAACTGATATTTGGATTGCCTTTATTTGAGTAGACAGAAATGACAGTTAAAATGATGGAGAAAAGTCTTCATTATGAATTAAAGAAGAATGTGATTTAAAATAATAATAATTGGGGTTCCAGAAAAATAGTTTCAAATGACTATCATTGAAAAATTAAGCAATTTAGATGGACCAAAAATGTGCTTGACATTAAAGAAAACATATTTAAAAGATATATATTTAGTTATTTAAAAAACTTGTATTATATAAGAATAACATAATATATAAGAAATTAATTAATATGTTGTTCAAATTACCATAAATTATCCAAAAGTAATATGAAATAATGATGGGAAAAGTGTAATGCATGAAAGTCTTCTATCCTATACCAGTGAGATTACAGTTGCATATGGCCTAACCCTATCTGTAAAGATATTTGACAATGTGTACATGAATCTTAGACATAACTTTAAAAATTACATTTCTACAATTTTCTTTCAGGAGAAATAATGCACAATACAGATAAAACATTATAAACATTTACACACACACACATATCTATATCATGGGTGATTTACAATAGTGGAACTGGAAATGAGCTAAATGTTACCCATGTGATAGAGTAAATTTTGATACACTTTTATAAAATAGTGTAATATGAACTCCTTAATAGTTATTATAGAAGTTTTAATTAAAAAATCTTTAGTAAAACATGTATGTTATATAATTACATATATTATATTTTTTGAAGTACATACATTTTCATAACTAGGGAACTATTTTTACTTCATTTAAGTAAACTACTCTTATGGCTCTATCCAGAATGTACTATTGGCTGAAATTTATAAATTTAAGAAATCGCTTGGAAAAGTATATTTCACAAGAGAAAGCAGGAAAGATCTAAAACTGACACCCAAACATCACAATTAAAAGAACTAGAGAAGCAAGAGCAAACACATTCAAAAGCTAGCAGAAGGCAAGAAATAACTAAGATCAGAGCAGTACTGAAGGAGATAGAGACACAAAAAACACTCCAAAAAATCAATGAATCCAGGAGCTGGTTTTTTGAAAAGATCAACACATTTGATAGACTACTAGCAAGATTAATAAAGAAGACAAGAGAGAAGAATCAAATAGACACAATAAAAAATGATAAAGGGGATATCACCACTGACCCCACAGAAATACAAACTACCATCAGAGAATACTATAAACTCCTCTATGCAAATAAACTAGAAAACCTAGAAGAAATGGATAATTTCCTGGATACTTACACTCTCCCAAGACTAAACCAGGAAGATACTGAATCCCTGAATAGACCAATAGCAGGCTCTGAAATTGAGGCAATAATTAATAGCCTACCAACCAAAAAAAGTCCAGGACCAGATGGATTCACAGTTGAATTCTACCAGAAATACAAAGAGGAGCGGGTACCATTCCTTCTGAAACTATTCCAATCAATAGAAAAAGAGGGAATCCTCCCTAACTCATTTTATGAGGCCAACATCATCCTGATACCAAAGCCTGGCAGAGACACAACAAAAAAAGAGAATTTTAGACCTATATCCCTGATGAACATCGATGCAAAAATCCTTAATAAAATACTGGCAAACCGGATCCAGCAGCACATCAAAAATCTTATCCACCATGATCAAGTGGGCTTCATCCCTGGGATGCAAGGCTGGTTCAACATACGCAAATCAATAAACGTAATCCAACATATAAACAGAACCAAAGACAAAAACCACATGATTATCTCAATAGATGCAGAAAAGGCCATTGACAAAATTCAACAGCCCTTCATGCTAAAAACACTCAATAAATTCAGTATTGATGGAACATATCTCAAAATAGTAAGAGCTATTTATGACAAACCCACAGCCAATATCATACTGAATGGGCAAAAACTGGAAGCATTCCCTTTGAAAACTGGCACAAGACAGGGATGCCCTCTCTCACCACTCCTATTCAACATAGTGTTGGAAGTTCTGGCTAGGGCAATCAGGCAAGAGAAAGAAGTAAAGGGTCTTCATATGGAAAATAAGAAGTCAAATTGTCCCTGTTTGCAGATGACATGATTGTATATTTAGAAAACCCCATCGTCTCAGCCCAAAATCTCCTTAAGCTGATAAGCAACTTCAGCAAAGTCTCAGGATACAAAATCAATGTGCAAAAATCACAAGCATTCTTATACCCCAGTAACAGACAAACAGAGAGCCAAATCATGAATGAACTTCCATTCACAATTGCTTCAAAGAGAATAAAATACCTAGGAATCCAACTTACAAGGGATGTAAAGGACCTCTTCAAGGAGAACTACAAACCACTGCTCAGTGAAATAAGAGGACATAAACAAATGGAAGAACATACCATGCTCATGGATAGGAAAAATCAATATTGTGAAAATGGCCATACTGCCCAAGGTAATTTATAGATTCAATACCATCCCCATTAAGCTACCAATGACTTTCTTCACAGAATTGGAAAAAAAAAAACCTGCTTTAAAGTTCATATGGAACCAAAAAAGACCCCGCATTGTCAAGACAATCCTAGGTCAAAAGAACAAAGCTGGAGGCATCATGCTACCTGACTTCAAACTGTACTACAAGGCTACAGTAACCAAAACAGCATGGTACTGGTACCAAAACAGAGATATAGACCAATGGAACAGAACAGAGTCCTCAGAAATAATACCGCACATCTACAGCCATCTGATCTTTGACAAACCTGAGAAAAACAAGAAATGGGGAAAAGATTCCCTATTTAATAAATGGTGCTGGGAAAATTGGCTAGCCATAAGTAGAAAGCTGAAACTGGATCCTTTCTTTGCTCCTTATATGAAAATTAATTCAAGATGGATTACAGACTTAAATGTTAGACCTAAAACCATAAAAACCCTAGAAGAAAATCTAGGTAATACCATTCAGGACATAGGCATGGGCAAGGACTTCATGTCTAAAACACCAAAAGCAACGACAACAAAAGCCAAAATTGACAAATGGGATCTAATTAAACTAAAGAGCTTCTGCACTGCAAAAGAAACTACCATCAGAGTGACCAGGCAACCTACAGAATGGGAGAAAAATTTTGCAATCTACTCATCTGACAAAGGGCTATTATCCAGAACCTACAAAGAACTCAAACAAATTTACAAGAAAAAATAAACAATCCCATCAAAAAGTGGGCAAAGGATATGAAGAGACACTTCTCAAAAGAAGATATGCATACAGCCAACAGACACATGAAAAAATGCTCACCATCACTCACCATTAAAGAAATGCAAATCAAAACCACAATGAGATACCATCTCACACCAGTTAAAATGGGAATCATTAAAAACTCAGGAAACAACAGGTGCTGTAGAGGATGTGGAGAAATAGGAACACTTTTACACTGTTGGTGGGACTGTAAACTAGTTCAAGCATTGTGGAAAATAGTGTGGCGATTCCTCAAGAATCTAGAACTGAAATACCATTTGACCCAGCTGTCCCATTACTGGGTATATCCCCAAAGGATTATAAATCATGCTGCTATAAAAACACATGCACACATATTTTTATTGCAGCACTATTCACAAGAGCAAAGACTTGGAATCAACCCAAATGTCCATCAGTGACAGACTGAATTAAGAAAATGTGTCACATATACACCATGGAATACTATGCAGCCGTAAAAAAGGATGAGTTTGTGTCCTTTGTAGGGACATGGATTCAGCTGGAAACCATCATTCTCAGCAAACTATCACAAGAACAGAAAACCAAACACTGCATGTTCTCACTCATAGGTGGGAATTGAACAATGAGATCACTTGGACCCATGAAGGGGAACATCACACACCTGGGCATATTGTGGGGAGCGGGGAGGGAGGAAGGATAGCATTAGGAGATACATCTAATGTAAATGACGAGTTAATGGGTGCAGCACACAAAAATGGCACATGTATACATATGTAACAAACATGCACGTTGTGCACATGTACCCTAGACCTTAAAGTATAATAATAATAATAATAATAGAACTACCACATGATCGAGCATTTCTACTTCTAGATATATATTCAAAGGAAGTGAAGTCAGCATGTCAAAGAGTTATCTGCACTCCCATGTTCATTGCAGCATTATTTACAATAGCCAATATATGGAGTCAACCTAAATGTCCATCAATGTATGAATGGATAAAGAAAATGTGCTCTATATATACAATGGAATAGTACTTAGCTATTAAACAGTAAAGAAATCCTGCCATTTGAACGACATGAATGAACTTGGAGGACATTATGCTCAGTGAAATAAGTCAGGCATAGAAAGACAAACACTGCATGATTTCACTTATATATGGAATCAAAAAGTTGAACTTTCAGTCAGACAAGAGGAGTAAGTTCTGGAGATCTACTGTATAGCACGGTGACTAGTTCTGGAGATCTATTGTATAGCACGGTGACTAGTTCTGGAGATCTATTGTATAGCACGGTGACTAGCGTTAATAATAATGTACACTTGAAAACTGCTAAGACAGTAGACCTTAAATGTTCTCACCACAAAAAATAATAAGTATGTGAGGTGAAGTATCTGTTATTTAGCTTAATTCAATTATTGTACAATGTATACACATATCAAAACATCACGTTGTACACTGTTTATATAAAATATTTGTTAATTAAATTTTAATAAAGCTGGAAAAAATCAATAAAAAAAGAAAAGAACATTTCATGAGCCTTGATCATTTATTCCAATAATTTAGCCACAGTGTCTTGAATTATTATTTTTCTTATTCTCTTTATTTCTTAAGTCTTAATTTTCCAAAGTTAGAAAAAAAATACTTTTCTTCACTTTCTTTTTACAGTTAGATGGTAAAATCCTATGCTGCAGAAATCACACCATTTTCTATTCTCAGATTTTCTTCCTCTCTTTGTCTCTGTTTCTCTGTCTCTCTTCCTTTATTCATTTATTTATTCAGATATATATGTGTATATATATATATATATGAATTAATAGATGTTATTGTCAAAACTGTCTTTTATTGAATAAACTTTTAGCCCTCATTTTACGAAGACAAAAACAAGACTAAATATGTTTCATTAACTTGTTCAGCACTTAAGGACAGTGTTGAATCCAGATCAACCTTATCTCCCCAAATCTCCTTTTCCAAATATATATTCTCTGTGCCTCCATTAATTCTATATTACCAATTACTACAGAATGCAACTGTTAATATGAGAGAAAATATGTAATGCTCTGGTGGGGATGCACTGAAAAACTTCTAATCTACAGTGTCACATGTAAAATAATATTTGAGAAAAGGTAATGCCTGAGATAAGTTTTGGAGAATGATTGGGAGTTAGCCAGATATAGAAGTTAGGAAACAACTTTCAAGGAACATGAATAAAAGCACAAAAGCAAGAGAAAATATTTCTTCTGAAACCAGACATAGTGGAATGGCTTTTATTCAAGGTTTTTATAGAGGAGTTGCTAGAAATGAGCATGAAAAAAAGAACCAATAAACAATCAAGAAGGTCTCTGAATTATATACTAAAAATTATAAATGTTATCTTGAATAACTGAAGGTAGGACCCCTAAACAGTATTGGTGCAAAAAATGATGTGGTGAAAGAGGAAGGGCAATTGAAATAATTGTCTGCTACAATTTCTCCAATTCCAGGAAATCCTGACCAAGACACTAGGAGTTTCCATCTTATTTTGATGTGGGCTTCTGTGACTTTCCCCCAAGTAAGGGTGCCAGCTAGAATAGATCAGACAAACAAGGTTGTATATGTGCCTTTTTGCTTATTAATTATATTGTTGTAATCGAATTAAACTACAGAAGTAACAAGGCTGTAGCAATCTAAAATTCTGAATTGCTGACTCTGATGATATAATTTGGACCTGTTTACCTATTCAGTCTTGGGATGACAGTCTGCATGCGTTTATGAAATGCTTTTGTTGCTAGAAAGATGGCTATACTTCCTGAAATATTTCTATAAATCTTAATGCTTAAATATAAGAATTATATAATATATCTTAATAGAAGGTATTTAGATATACCTAAATATAAGAATTATCTGATAGTAGCTCACATTTGATTACATGCAAGTGAAGGTCACAACAGGTTAAATATTTATTTTATGTTATTTTTTTGAAATACAGCAATAATGCTTGAGTCATAATTAATTTAATTAAATTCATTGTTAGTGTTTCTAAGTCAAAATAAATAAGAATTATGAATAAACTGAAAACTCTAGGTTGCTTTAGTAAATAAAGATGTGACAGGAGAAATAGTAATTTCACAACACACATTGTCATTTCAAATCTGTTTCCAGTGTCACCTGTCACAATTTTATTCATTCTTTTCACTCTGAATTATATTTTCTTATTGAAGATCTCAGTGTTAGTAATTCTGTTAAAGGGGTTATGTGAAGGTTAAATAAGCCTTCAATGATAGGAACTCTATGAAGGAATTTGTTCTCACAGACTGTCAGTTGGGGCATTTTTTATTGGCATTAATTTGACAGCCTGAAAATTAAAAGAAAATATGAGAGGATTAAAACTTTCAGCCAGATATATCATTTTCAGCAGTGACTTGCTGCAAAAGAAAATTTTCTCTTTAGTTCCAAATATTGGAAGAATTGAAAATAAAATGTTAATTGTTTTTCATATATACTAATATGTGAATAATAAATATAAAATATATACATATACACAGTTAAACAAAGATTTTTAGAAAATAATTTAGTTAATTTATTTGAAGCATATAATATTCTGAATAATTGGAGAGTTTGGGCTGTGGTAACTGGAATAATGAGTCCTCTGAGAAAGATTACTTTTATCCAGTTGAGAAACTAACTTATTAAACACAGTAAATATTATTTTGGCTGTTTTAATGGATATTCAGTCACATATACAGTCATTTACTTGTAAAATTCAGGCAGAATGTTTAAGGCCTAGAATGTATTCTCCAGAATAGAATTTGACATTCCTAGTAAACAATTTTAGGTCCTTCACCACTTACCCTATTTTACTGATCAACCTGTCTCTATGTCACTTTCTACTCTCATTCCATAGTTTCTCTAAAAATGGTAGCACTCATCACAGTCTTTTTAAAAGGGATTTTACTCTTTCCTATTTATTGTCTCTTTTTCACAAGAATATATGTTTTGTGCCAGCAGGATCCTTTTTGTCAGTTTTGTTCACTTCTATGACCTCTGAAACTACAACAGTATCTAGCACATAGTGAATGTTCAATAAATATTTTGTGAACAAATATCTGCTGCAATTTACATTTGGTAAGAAGAAACTGATCCAGAGGGATTATGTGGATTTGTTAAGGTCAGATGTCTATCTTGTGAAAATTTTAGAAACAAACCAGGTGTTGTAGCACATAGAAAAATACATTTTCTGATTCCTGAATTCTTTCATATGTAATCCTTGGTATATGCACACACACATGCACACATACACATATGTATATATACAATGTATTATACCCACATACAAATTTATTAACCAAACATTTTTGTCTGAGTTTTTTATTTCAAATATTTAAAAAATATTTTCTAATGATATCATCATCTAAAACTAAAAACAATTTGATATAATGAAAAGTAAAATCCACTCTTCAGAAACCTTATATTAAATCAAAGCTGCTATCATGTGTTATGAATATATTTAATGTTCAAGAGCATAATAAAAATAGATATGATTAATGGCATCAAAAATTGACATAACTACTTAATTTCATTTATTTAGATATATGAAAATATAGATATTTAGATATAATAAATAGGTATATGTACTATATCTACTTTCATATATGCATACACACTATACACACTGTATATACAATATACACATACTCTGTATAGATATATAGATTTGCAAGTATATAGAATTAGTATACATATGTATGTGTATGTGTATATACATATATAAGCACACATGATACACATGTAACACCAAAGTTATTTTAATGTTAATTTGAATGAGAAATGAATAAAAAATTTTATTAGAAATGACATCTTTAAAGTAACTTTTTATTATGTATTTTCATTTTATCTCTGGTTAGGTTTTGTGGTGACTAAGAAAAAGCAAAACAAATACACAAATAAGAACCCTCAATATCTTATTGGAGAATCCATTAAATTTATGTATTTTTTGGCAAAGGTACTCACTGTGTTTGTCTTCAGTTCAAAGTTATTCAGTATGAGAGAAAACAAAGGATCCTCTTGGAGAAAAAATGCAAACCAAGTCGGTATTCTGCCTCTGCAGTCTGTCCAGAGTGTGCTGATTTGGCTGCCTGGTGTTCCTCTGCTTAACTCGAGCAAGTTTTTGATTCTTATTTGGAGATCACCTAAATCATACTCTCAGCCCAGGTTGTGCTATTGAGGTTCCACATCCAAGACTACTGGAGCAGTGCATCATATTATCCAAGCCATTGTTATGCATTGTGGTAAACAATATATGTCAAGATTTGTGATGTGACTGGAAAAGATACTTTGCATTTTCTGTTAGATGGGACTCAGAAAAGACAAATTTGTAGAAACTTGTGACACTCATTCTTCAACCATGAGGTTAGAAAAAAAGAAATCCAAAATGAGAAGCAAATCAAGTTGAACAGAGATGCTGCAAATCTGGGTCCTGCTAGGATTTTTCTAACTTGTGTTCACATTTCAGATTAATACTGGAATGTATCTGTGATGGTTATAATACTAAGTGTCAACTTGATTGGATTGAAGGATACAAAGTATTGATCCGGGGTGTCTTACTGCAGCCCATTTATCGAGTGACCCAAAAGGCAGCCAGTTATGAGTGGGGCACAGAACAGGAGAAGACTCTGCAACAGGTCCAGGCTGCTATGCAAACTGCTCTGCCACTTGGACCATATGATCCAGCAGATCCAATCATGCTTGAGGTGTCAGTGGCAGATAGGTATACTGTATGGAGCCTTTGGCAGGCCCCCATAGGTGAATCAGAGGGGAGGCCTCGAGGATTTTGGAGCAAGGCCCTGCCATCTTCTGCATATAACTACTTTCTTTTTGAGAGACAGCTGTTACTGGGCTTTGGTGGAAACTGAACGTTTGACTACGGGTCATCAAGTCACCATGTGACCTGCACTTCCTATCATGAACTGGGTGCTTTCTGACCCATCTAGCCATAAAGTGAGTCATTCACAGTAGCATTCCATCACCAAACAGATGTGGTCTGTACGTGATTGGGTTCAAGCAGGTCCTAAAGGCACAAGTAAGTTACATGAGGAAGTGGCTCAAATGCCCATGGTCTTCACTTCTGCCACCCTGCATCTCTCTCCCAGCCTGCACCAGCCTTATGGGGAGTTTCCTATCATCAGTTGACAGAAGAAGAGAGACTAAGCCTGGTTCACAGATGGTTCCACACAATATGCAGGCACCATCCAAAAGTGGACAGCTGCAGCGCTACAGCCCCTTTTTAGGACATCCGTGAACGATAGTGCTAAGAGGAAATCTTCCCAGTGGGCAGAACTTCCAGCATTGCACTTGGTTTTACACTTCACATGGAAAGAGAAATGGCCAGATGTGAGATTATATACTGTTTCATTGCCTGTAGCCAATGGTTTGGCTGAACGGTCAGGGACTGGAAAGAAGCATGATGGGAAAATTGGTGACAAATTTGGGGAAGAGGTATGTGGATGAACCTCTCTGAGCGGTCAAAAACTGTGAAGATATTTGTATCCCATGTGAGTGCTTACCAAAAGGTGACCTCAGCAGAAGAGGATTTTAACAATCAAGTAGCCAGGATAACCCGTTCTGTGGATACCCCTCAGTCTCTTTCCCCAGTCACCCCTGTGACTGGGCCCATGAAAAAAGTGGACATTGTAGCAGGGATGGAGGTTGCACATTGGCTTAGCAACATGGACTGCCACTCACCGAGGCTGACCTGGCTACAGCCACTGCTGAGTGCCCAATTTGCCAGGAGCAGAAACCAACGTTGAGCCCTCGATATGGCACCATTCCTCAGGGTGATCAGCGAGCTACCTGGTGGCAGGTTGATTATATTGGAGCTCTTCCATCATGGAAAGGGCAGAGGTTTGTCCTCACTAGAATAGATACTGAGTCCGGATATGAGTTTGCCTATCCTGTGCACAATTCTTTTGCCAAGACTACTACCCATGGAATACTGTCATGCTATTCCACACACCATTGTCTCTGACCAAGGCACTCACTTTACAGCTGAGTAAGTATAGTAGTGGCCTCATGCTCATGGAATTCACTGGTCTTACTATATTCCTCATCATCTTGAAGCAGCTGGATTGATAGAAAGGCAGAATGGTCTTTTGAAGTCACAAGTACAATGCCAAGTAGGTGAAGATACTTTGTAGGGCTGGGGCAAAGTTCTCCAGAAGGTGGTGTATGCTCTGAATTAGTGTGCAATATATGGGTACTGTTTCTCCCATAGCCCGGATTCACGGGTCAAGAAATCAAGGTGTAGAAATGAAAATGGTACCACTCACCATTACCCCTAGTGATCCACTAGCAACATTTTTGCTTCCTGTTCCCAAAACATTATGTACTACTGGCCTAGAGGTTTTATATCCAGAGGGAGGAATGCTGCTACCAGGGGACACAACAACAATTCCATTAAACTGGAAGTTAAGATTGTCATCTGGATACTTTGGGCTCCTCCTACCTTTAAGTCAACAGGCTAAGAAGGGAGTTACAATGTTGGTTTGGGTGATTGACTGGGACTGTCAAGATGAAATTAGTCTAGTACTCCACAACAGAGGTAAGAAAGAGTATGCATGGAATACAGAGGATCCATTAGGGCATCTCTTAGTATTACCATGCCCTGTGATTAAGCTCAGTGGGAAACTAAAACAGCCCAGTCCAGGCAGGACTGCAAATGACCCAGGTGCTTCAGTAACGAAGGTTTGGATCACTCTACCAGGAAAAGAACCACTACCTGCTGAGATGCTTGCTGAAGGCAAAGGGAATATAGAATGAATAGTAGAAGAATGTAGTCATCAATACCCGTTATGACCACATGATCAGCTACAGAAATGAGGACTGTAATTGTCATGAATATTTCCTTCTTGTTGTGTTTAAAACATGTTTGTGCACATATAGACTTGTACTAAGAAAATATCTTCATTTTATTTGCTTTCTCCTTTAATATGTGACGTAAGATTTGCTGACTTCACATCAATGTTTAAGTATTGTTAACTTTATGTAGTGGTATTTGGGTAGGGAATTGGTGAATTTCTGGTCGTAAGAAGGAACGTTGTATTATGTTAGGCACAATTACGACCTTATTATTGTCTTTATTTGAAGATTATGTATGATCTCAGGACATGTGTATGGGTTCAAGTTTGACAAAGGGTGAATTTGTGATGGTTAATACTGAGTGTCAACTTGATAGGATCGAAGCATACAAAGTATTGATCCTGGGTGTGTCTGTGAGGGTCTTTCCAAAGGAAATTTAACATTTGAGTCAATGGACTGGGAAAGGTAGACCTACCCTTAATCTGGGTGGGCACAAGCTAAACAGCTGCCAGCATGTCTAAAATATAAGCAAGAAAAAAATGTGAAAAGAGAGACTGGCCTAGCCTCCCAGATTCCATCTTTCTCCCATGCTGTATGCTTCCTGCCCTTGAACATCGGACTTCAAGTTATTCAGTTTTGGAACTCAAACTGACTCTCCTTTCTCCTCAGACTGTATATGGCCTATTGTTGAACCTTGTAATCATGTGAGTTAATATGTAATAAACTCCCCTTTATATATTCCATTAGTTCTGTCCCTCTAGAGAACCCTGACTAATACAGTGCCATTGTACAGAATTCATTATAGTACTTCGTTTGTTTTTAGCTAGTTTGGGTAGGAATTGCTGTCAGTTACAGTCAAAACAACCCTGATAGAATCCAATAGCCTTGATATTAATTGTAAGTTAAATACGCAAACTTGCAAAAAAAAATGAGTTGCATCTAGCTTTACAATGACTTTAATGAAGCATATTTTTTCAGAGAATCTATTTTTTAAATTTTTAATATTTAGTTTTTATGGGTACATAGAAGGTATATATATTGATGGAGTACATGAGATGTTTCGATGCAGGCATACAATATGTGATAACCACATTAGGGTAAATGGGGTATCCTTCACCTCAAGCATTTATTCTTTGTTTGTATTACAAACAATCCAATTATATATTTTCGGTTATTTTAAAACTGTACAACAAATTATTGTTGACTGTACTCACACCATTTTAATTTCAAATACTAGATCCTATTTACTCTATCTAACTATATTTTTGTACCCATTAGCTATCCCCATATCCCTCTCTCCCCTCTACCCTTCCCAGCCTCTAGTAACCATTGTTTTACTCTCAATCTATGTGAGTTCAATTGTTTTAATTTTTAGCTCCCACAAACAAGTGAGAACATGCATAGTTTGTGTTTCTGTACCTGGCTTATTTCACTTAACATAATTACCTCCAGTTCTATCGATGTTGTTACGAATGACGGGATCTCATGGTTTTTTAACTCGAAGAATAGCAATCCATTTTGTATATGCATCACATTTCCTTTTTATTTTTATTTTTCAATTTCAATAGCTTTTGGGGCACAAGTGGTTTTTGGTTACATGAATGAATTATACGGTGGCATATTCTGAGATTTTAGGGCATCCATCACCCAAGTAGTGTATGTTGTACCCAAAATGTAGTTTTTTATCCCACATTCCACCCTACCCATTGTGAGCTTCCAAAATCCATTACATTACTCTGTGTGCCTTTGCATATTTACAGTTTAACTCTCTCTTATAAGTAAGAACATATGATGTTTGATTTTCTGTTCCTGAGTTACTTAGAATAATAGCCTCCAGATCCATCCAAGTTGCTGAAAAATACATTATTTCATTTCCTTTTATGGATGAGAATCATTGTGTGGTGCATCCATATCACATTTTAAAAATCCGCTTATTGGTTTATGGGCTTTCAGATTGATTCCAGTCTTTGCAATTGTGAAGTGGGCTGCAATAAACATACATGTGTATGTGTCTTTTTCATATAACTCCTTTTATTTTGGGTAGATACCCAGTAGTGGGATTGCTGAATCAAATGGTGGGTCTACTTTTAGTTATTTAAGGAATTGCCATACTGTTTTCCATAGAAGTTGTACTAATTTACATTCCTTCCAGCAGTATGTAAGCATTCTCCTTTCATCACATACACAAAAACATCTATTTTTTTAACCTTTTAATAATGGACGTTCTTGCAGGAGTAAGGTGATATCTCACTATGGTTTTGATTTGCACTTCCCTGGTGATTAATAATGTTGAACTTCTAAAACGTATTTACTGGCCATTTGTACATCTTCTTTTGGGAAATGTCTATTCATGTAATTCTCCAACTTTTTGATGGGATTATTATTCTTTTCTTGAAGATTTGTCTTAATTCCTTGTAGATTCTAGATACAAGTCATTTGTGGAATGCATGGGTTGCAAATGTTTTCTCCCATTCTGTGCATCCTTGTCTTGTTCCAATTCTCAGGGGCAATGCTTTCAACTCTGTCCATTCAGGATGATGTTGGTTGAGAGCTTTTCATATATGGCTTTTACTATTTTAAGGTAAGTTCCTTCTATGCCTAGTTTCTTGAGGGTTTTTGTCATTAAATGATGCTAGATTTTATTGAATGTGTTTTCTGCATCTATTGAAATGATCATATGATTTTACTTTTTAATTCTGTTTATAGGTGTATTACATTTATGACTTGCATATATTAAATCATCCCTGCATCCCTAAGATGAAACCCACTTAATTATGGTGGGTTATATTATTGATATGATGTTGGATTTGGTTAGCCAGTATGTTGTTGAGGACGTTTGCATCTAAGTTTACCAGGAATATTTGTTTGCAGGTATTTTGTTGTTGTTGTTTATGGCCTTTGCTTACGTTTTGGTATCAGGATGATACTGGCTTCATAGAACAATTCAGAGAGGATTCCGTCTTTCTCAATATTTTGGAAGAGTTTCAGTAGGATTGGCACCAATTAATCTTTGAATGTCTGGTAGAATTCAGCTGTGACTCCATCTGGCCCAAGGCTTTTTTGTTATTGGCATTTTTTAAATTATTGATTGAACTTTGCTGTTTGTTACTAGTCAGTTCAGGGTTTCAATTTCTTCCTTATTTAATATTGGAGGGTTGATGTTTCCAAGTATTTATCTATTTCCTAGGTTTTCTAGATTGTTTGCATAAAAGTGTTTATAGTAGTCTTGAATGATCTTTTGTATTTTTCTAGTGTCAGTTGTAATGTCTTCAGTTTCATTTCTAATTAAGCATATTTGAATCTTCTCTCTTTTCTCGGTTAATCTAGCTAATGATCTGTCAATTTCATTTATCTTTTCAAATAACCAACTTTTTGTTTTATTTATTTATTTTTTGTATTTCTTGTTTCAATTTCATTTAGTTCTGTTGTAATCTTTTTTATTTCTTTTATTCTGCTAACTTTGTCTTCAATTTGTTCTTGTTTTTTTGATTCTTGAGGTATGATATTAAGTTGTCAATTTGTGATCCTTCAGATTTTTGATGTAGGTATTTAACACTATAAACTTCCCTCTAGGCAATGCTCTTGCTGTATCCAGAAGTTTGAAAAATTGTGTCACTGTTATTATTCATTTCAAAGAATATTTCAATATACATATTGATTTCATTGCTATCCCAAAAATCATTCAGTATGATACTGATTAATTTCCATGTATTTATATAGTTTTGGGGGTTTCTTTTGGAGTCAATTTTTAGTTTTATTCTACTGTGATCTGAGAAGACACTTGACTTTTTTTTTATTTTTTTAATGTATACAGACTTGTTTTGTGGCCTATGATATGGTATATCTTGGAGAATGTTTCATGTGCTGATGAGAAGAATGTATTTTCTGCAGTTCTTGGGTAGAATATTCTGTAAATGTCCATTAGGTCCATTTGTTCTCTAGTGTAGTTTAAGTTCATTGCTTCTTTGTTGACTTTCTGTTTAGATGACCTGTCTAGTACTGTTAATGGAGTACTGAATTCTCCCAGTATTATTGTCTTGCAGTCTGTCTTATTTCTTGAGTAAAGGAGTGATTGTCTTATTAATCTGGGAGCTCCTGTGTTAGAGGCATGTAAGTTTAGGATTTAATTAATGTATTCTTGTTAGATTGATTATTTTATCATTATACAGTAAACTTCTTTGACTTTTTTACTGTTGTTGCTTTAAAGTTCTTTTTATTTGATATGAGACTAGCTACTCCTACTTGCTTTTGGTATTAATTTGTGTGAAATATCTTTCTACCTCTTTATCTTAAATTTATATGAATACTTATGTGTTAGGTGAGTCTCTTGAACACAACAGATATTTGGTATCTGATTTCTTTAATCCATTCTGCCAATCTGTATCTTTTAAGTGAAGCATTTAAGCCATTCACATTTGAAACTAATATTGAGATGTCAAGTATTGTTCCAGTCATCATATTAATTGTTACCTAGTTAACTTTATTTTTTAATATTGTGTCACTGTTTCATAAGTCCTGTGAATTTTATACATTAAAGAGGTTCTATTCTGGTGCATATAGAACTTTTGCTTCAAGATTTACAACTCATTTTAACATTTCTTATAGGGATAGTCTAGTAGTAATAAATTCCTTCACATGTGTTTGTCTGAAAATGACTTAATTTCCCCTTCATTCATGAAAGTTAATTTTACAAAATACAGAAATTTTTACTGATAGTTATTTTGCATAAGGAGACTAAAGATAGAACCCCAATTCCTTCTGGCTTGTAAGGTTTCTGCTAAAAAGTCTGCTGTTGGTCTGATAGGTTTTCATTTATAGTTTGCCTAATGCTTTTGTCTCATTTTTCTTAGAATGCTTTCCTTAATGTTGCTGTTAGATAGCCTAATGACTATATACCTCGGTGATGAACTTTTTGCAGTGAATCTCCCAGGAGTTTTTTGAGCTTCTTGTATTTGGCTATCTAAAACTCTAGCAAGGCCAGAGAACTTTTTCTTTAATTATATCCTAAAACAAAATTTCCAAACTATTCGCTTTCTCTTCTCTCTCAGGAACACCAATTATTTTTAAGTTTGGCCATTTTATGTAATTTTACATTTCTTGGAGATGTTGCACATTTCTTTTGATTCAGCTTTCTCCCCATTCAATGTGATACTAGCTGTTGATCTTTCATATGGGGCTTTTGTTATGTTGAGGTACATTCCTTTGATACCTAGTTTTTTGAGAATTTTTATCATGAAGGAATATGAAATTTTATCCAATGCTTTTTTAACATTAAGTGAAATAATACAATTTTATCCTTCATTCTGTTGATACGATGCATCACATTGACCGATTTTTGTATATTTAACCATGTTTGCATCCCTGGGATAAATCTCACTTGGTCATAATGAATCATATTTTTAATGTATTGTTGAATTCAGTTTGCTAATATTTGGTTGAGGACTTTCACATCAATATTTATCAGAAACATTGGCGTGTAGTTTTCTTTCTTTCTTTCTTTTTCTTTTCTTTTTTTTTTTTTTATGTATCTTTGTCTGGTTTTGGTATCAGGGTAACATTTGCCTTGTAGAATGAGCTTGCAGGTATTCCTTTGTCATATATTTTTTTAACAGCCAAACATCAGATATTTTTTTCACTTCAGAAAGATCATAATGTAATGGTTTCTGATAAGTACTTTTATTTTAACATTTTTGTCAACTAAGGGATTAAAAATAAAATTTTTAATAAATAAAAATTAACAATATTAATTTTATGTTTAATAAAAAGATTCAAACTGTGGTTAAAACTATTCAAAACATGCAAGAAAGTATAAGTAAAAGTGAAAGTCCTCCTTCCTCTATGACTAAAACTGTTTGAGTAAGAGTGGTGTCAGTTCTTTAAATGTTTGGTAAAATTTAGGAGTAATACCACTGGATTCTGGGCTTTATTTGCTTGAGGACATTTTATTACAGCTTTCTTCTTGTTACTTGTTAGTGGTACGTTCAGGATTTGAATTCCTTTCTAATTCAATCTTGGTAGGCTTTATGTGTTTAGGAATTTATTGGTTTTCTCTAGGTTTTCCTATTCATTGGTAAATAGCCACTCATGCTGTCCTCTAGTGGTTCTTTGAATTTTTGTGGTATTGGTTGTAACGTCACTTTATTCATTTCCAATGTTGTGTATTTGTGTGCTCTTTTCTTTCTGGTTAGTCTGGCTGAAGTTTTGTTGATTTTATTTTTTCAGAAAACCAACTTCTCATTTCACTGTTTTTTTTTTTTTTTTAATTGTTTCCTTCATTTTAATTTTGTTTTTGCTCTAACCTTTATTATTTCTTTTGTTCTACTAATTTTGGGTTTGGTTTGTTCTTGATATTCTATTTCTTTAAGATGCATTGTAAGGCTTTTTTTTTTTTTATTTGAAGTTTTTCTACTTTTTTGGAGTAAGTCCTTATAGTTATAAACTTTCCTCTTATTAGTGCTTTTACACAATCCCATAGGTTTTAATATGTTGTGTTTCTAGTATAATTTGTTCCAATAAATTTTAATATTTTCTTTTTAATTTATTCATTGATCCACTACTTATTCAGGAGACTGTTGTTTTATTTTTATGTGTTTGTGTATTTTCCAAAGTTTCACATTATTAATTTCTAGTTTTACACCACTGTAGAGAAGATACTGGATATAAGTAGATTTTTTGAATTTTTCATAACTTATTTTGTGGCCTAATATATGGTCTATTCTTGACAAGAACCCATGCGCTGAGGAGAAGAATTTATGTTCTGCAGTCATTGGATGAAATGTTCTGAAAATATCTATTAGGTCCATTTGGTCTATAATGCAGATTAAGCACGATGTTTGTCAGTTGAATTTCTGCTGGATGATCAATCCAATGCTCAAAGTGGGGTGTTCAAGTATTCACCTATTATTTTATTAGATTTATCTCCCTCTTTAGCTCTAATATTTCCTTTTTATGTCTGGGTGCTCCAGTATTAGATGCATGTATATTTACAATTATTATATTATCTTGCTGAATCAACCACTTTATTGTTGTATAAAAACTTTCTTTTTCTTTTGGCATGGACTTTGCCTTGAAATCTATTTTGTGTGATGTAAGTATAGCTGGTCCTGCACTTTTTTTGGTTTTCATTGGCATGGAGTAACTTTTTCCCTCTCTTCCTTCTCAGTCTATGTGTGTCTTTAAAGGTGAAGTGTGTTTCTTGGAGGCCACAGATCCTTGGGTTTTGTTATTTTATCCATTCAACCACCCTATGTTATTTTATTGCAGAATTTTGTCTACTTATATTCCATGTTATTATTGATAACTGATGACTGACCACTGACATTTTGTAATTTGTTTTCTGGTTGTTTGGTTGTCTTCTCGTTTTTCATTTATTTCTTTCTGTCTTCCTTTTAGTGATATGGTACTTTTTTTTCTGGTGATGGTAGGTTTTAATTTTTTATATTTTATTTTTTGTATATCTGTTGTATATTTTTTGATTTGAGATTGCCATGAGGCTTGCAAATAATATAACCCATTATTTCTAACTTATTATAACTTAACAGTGATTGCATAAACAATCAAGCGACAACAACAAAAAACTAATAAAAACTCTACACTTTACACTTTGTGTCCCTCGTTCATAACTTTTTATTATTTCTATTTCTATTGTATTGTATTGTCTATGTTGTGAAAAGTTGTTTTGGTTATTATTTTTGATTGATTGTTTTAGTCTTTTTACTTAAAGAATGAGTAGTTTACACACCACAATTAGTGTTATAATAATGTGTGGTTTTCTGTGTACTTATGATTACCTGTAAGTTTTGTACTTCCAGATGAATTATTATTGCTTACTAACATTCTTTTCTTTCAGAATGAAGAATTATCTTTAACATATCTTGTAGAGCAGGTCCAGTTGTGATGAAAATCCTCAGCTCTGTTTCTCAAGGAAAGACTTTATTTTTCCTTCATATTTGAAGAATATTTTTGCTAAATAAATTTTTCTAGTATATGAGGTTTTTTTTTCTCTCCGTCAGCAATTTAAATGTTACACCACCCTCTTCTACCATGTAAGGTTTCCACTGAAAAGTCTGCTGTCAGACGTACTGTGCTCCCATGTAGGTTGTTTATTTTCCCTTCCTGCCTTCAGGATAATTTCTTTATCCTTGACCTTTGAAAGTCTGCTTATTAAATTAAATGCCTTCAGATAGCCTTCTTTGGATTAAGTCTGCCTGGTGTTCTATAGCCTTCTTGTACTTGAATATTGGTATTATACTTTAAGTTTGGAAAGTTTTCCATTATTTTGTTTGACTAGGTTTTCTACCCCTATTGTTGTCTCTCTACCTCCTCTTTTAAGTACAAAAAAAATCTTAGATTTGTTTTTTGGAGGCTATTTTCAGGATCGTGTAGGTGTTGTTCACTCTTTTTTATACTTTCCTTTTTGCCTTTTCTTTTTTTTTTTTTTCCTTTGTTTTTTGAGATGGAGTCTTGCTCTATCCCCCCAGGCTAGAGTGCAGTGGTGTGATCTTGGCTCACTGCAACTTTCACCTCTTGGGTTCAAGTGATTCTCATGCCTCAGCCTCCTGAGTAGCTTGGATTCCAGGCACATACCACCATACCCTGCTAATTTTTGTATTTTTAGTAGAGATGGGGTTTCACCATGTTGGCCAGGTTAGTCCTGAATGCCTGACTTCAAGTGGTGCACCCGCCTCACGCTCCAAAATTGCTGGGATAACAGACATGAGTCACCATCCCTGACCTCCTCTTTGCCTCTTCTAACTCTATCTTTTTAAATAGTCTGTCTTCAAGCTCACTAATTCTTCTTCTTGATCAATTCTGCTATTAAGAAATTGATGTGTTTATTCTTCACTATGTCAATTTTTCAATTCATGAATTCCTGCTTGATTCTTTTTAATTATTTCAATCTCTGTTTCTCAGATAGAACTCTGAATTTCTTTTCTCTGTTATCTTGAACTTTATTACATTTCCTCAAAATAGCTATTTTGAGCTCTCTTTCTGAATTGTTCTATATCTCTGTTTCTTTGGAATTGGCCCCTGGTGCCTTATTTAGTCATCTTGTTGACGTTATCTTTTCATGAATAGTCTTAATAAATGGGCACATTTCTCAGTGTCTGGGCATTGAAGAGTTAGGCATTTTGTGGTCTGGGGTTTTCTGCACTGGTCCTTCCTGGGACCTTCCCAATACCTGGGAAGGCTGTCCAGGTATTGAATAATATTTGAGTGTTATGATCTAAGTTTTTGGTCATTACAGCTGTATCTGCATTGGAGAGCACCTCAACCTCAGTAACACTGTAGTTTCTCCAGACTTATAGAAGAATTGCCTGGTGATCTTGGATAAGATCCAGAAGATATTCACAGATTACAATGCAAATACTATACAAATGGAGTCTCTCTATGTACTGAGTTGCCTGCAACTGGGTGAGGGGTAATACAAGCACCCCTATGTACACCAACACTGTGGCTGTACTGAGTGAAATGTGAAGCCAGTACAGCACTGGGTCTCACCAAAGGCCCACAGTAACCACTTCCTTGCTACTGCCTATGTTCACTTAAGACTCTAGGGCTTTATAATTTGCAGGTGGCATAGCCAGCTAGGTTTAAGTCCTCCTTTTCAGGCCCATGAGTTCCCTCTGGCCCCAGGTGGATCCAGAGATGCAACCCAGAAGCCAGGTCCTGGAGTTTGAAATCTTAGGAATCTACCTGGTACTCTATTCTATTGTGGCTAAGCTAGTACCTAAGCCATAAGACAAAATTCTTGCCAGCCTTCCCTGCCATTTCCACAGGCAGAGGAGTCTCTTCCCTTGGCCACAGTCCCCCAGGCTCACAGCAAGTACTTCCTGGCTACTGATGATATTTCCTGGAGGCCCAGGGGCTCATCAGTGCTTGTGGTGAATGCTACCAAGTCAGACACTCTCCCTCAAGGCAGTGGGCTCCTGAATGACCCAGAGTCATTCCAGAAACGCTGTACAGGAGTTAAAGTCTGGAATCATGGACCCCCAAGAACCCACTTTGTGCTCTGCCCCACTCTTGCCAAGCTGGTATTTAAGCTGCAAGGCAATGTCCCCTTTACTCTTCTTTTTCCTTTTCTCAAATAGGAGTTTCTCCCCATAGTCACAATTAGAAATGTTCTCGGTAACATATGAAGCCAGCACATATATGAGCTTCATGCAAGGCCTGTAACAAGTACTGCTTTGCTACCAATGCTGATTATTCAGGGCCCAAGGGATCTATAATCAGCAGGTAATGAATCTCGCCAGGAGTGGGTCTCTGGTTTTTCTCCTCAAGGCAATGAGTTCCATTCTGGCCCAGGGTGTGTCTAGAAATGTCACCTTGGATTTAGGCAGAGAATGGGTCTTCTGTCCCATGTTACTGTGGTTAAGCTGGTATCCATTTTGCAAGACAGTCCTCTTTACTCTTCTCTATCCTCTTATCAAACAGAAGGAAGATGTCCCTCCTGGAGTTTTAATCTGTGCTGCATGTGGCTGGGGAAGAAGTGACACAAACACTTCCTTAGCTGCCTAGGCTGGTATCTTAGTGGGTCACATGACACCAACATCCACTAACTCTGAGCCCAGCACAATACCACAACTTGTCCAAAAATTGCAGTCCTTGTGGGCTTGATGGCCTTTCAAGTTTATTTATAGTCCAAAACACTTTAGCCCATGGTTGTGAGGCTTGCAAGAACTCCAGTTCCAATTGCTGGCATGGGGATTCCCTTCTGGTTTAGATGGGTCTAAATGCTTCCTCCATGAGCCTGTCTGAGTTCTATTTGGTGTTATTTTCTGCTGGGAGAGGGAATCACTGAGTCACAGTGCAAATTTCCACAATTACTGTGCATTCCCTTCCACAAGTATATAGATTTTTTTATGTCACACAGCCACTGCCTGGGGATGGGAAATGTTGGCACTGGCAATTCAAGAGTGACTTTTCTAACCTCTTCGGTGCCTCTTTCAGTGACCTAAGGATAAAACCAAGTACTGTGAGTGCTCACCTGATTTTTGGTTCTTATGAAGGTGTGTTTTTTTTGTGTGTGTGAATAGTTGATGAATTTGGTTTTCCTGTTGGGAGGACAACTGGTGGTGGCTTCTATTTGGCCATCCTCTTCTACCTCCAATCCCTGATCTTTTATTTTAATTTAGCCCTATGTGTGTATTGTTTTTAACTAGTGTTTTTATGAGTATTGTGTAGTCTATTTTCACACAGCTCTAAAGAACTTCCTAGAGACTGTGTAATTTATACAGGAAAGAGGTTTAATTAGCTCATAACTCCACATGGCTGGGAAGGCCTCAGGAACTTAACAATCATGGCAGAAGGGGAATCAGTCACTTTCTTCTCAAGTTAATAGAAAAGAGACACATTAAGGAGGAGCTTCCAAATGGTTATAATACCATCAGATCTTGTGAGAACTCACCATCATGAGAAGAGCATGGAGTAACCACTGCCATAATTCAATCGCCTCCCTCCCTCCACATGTGGGGATAACAGGTCCCTCCTCTGACATATGGGGATTACTACTAAAGATGAAATGTGGGTGGAGACACAAAGCCCTACCATATCATTCCGCCCCTGCCCTTTCTCAAATCTCATGTCTTTTCACATTTCGAAAACAATCATGCCTTCTTAACAGTTCCCCAAAGTCTTAATTCATTTTGGCATTAACTCAGAAGTCCACAGTCAAAATTTCTATCTGAGACACAGCAAGTCCCTTCCACCTATGGGCCTGTAAAATCAAAACAAGTTATTTACTTCCTAGATAAAATGTGAGTACAGGCATTGGGTAAATACACCCATTCCAAATTGGAGAAATTGGCCAAAACAAATAGGCTACAGGCCCTACAAAAGTCTGAAATTTAGTGGGGCAGTCATTAAATCTTAAAGCTCTGAAATAATCTTCTTTTATTTCACATTTCACATCAAGGTCATGCTGATGCAAGAGATGAGCTCCCATGCCTTGGGCAGCTCCTTCATAGGTTGATATTGAGTGTCTGTGACTTTTCCAGGAATGTGGTGCTAGCTGTCAGTGGATCTACTCTTCTAGAGTCAGGAGGATAGTGGTCCTTTTCTCACAGCTCCACTAGGCAATGCCCAAGTGGGAACTCGGTATGGGGCCTCCAACCCCACATTTTCCTTCTATACTACCCTAGCAAAGGTTCTACTTGAGGGTTCCACCTCGGCAACAGACTTCTGCCTGAAGATCCAAGTGCTTCCATACATCCTCTGAAATCTAAGTGGATATTCCCAAACCTCAATTCTTAACTTCTGCACACCCACCGGCTTAAACAATGTGAAAGTCACAAAGGCTTGGGCTTGCACCCTCTGAAACAATGGTCGGAGCTGTACCTTAGCCCCTTTTAGACACAACTAGAGCTGGAGACCCTGGGACACAAGACACCAAGCCCTGAGGCTGCACACAGCAGAAGGATCCTTGGCTCAGACCATAAAACTAATATTTTCTCTAGGTCTCTAGGCCTGTGGTGGGACAGGATGCTGCTAAGATCTCTGACATGCATTGGAGACATTTTCCCTATTGCCTTGATGATTTGCATTTGGCTGCTCATTACTTACGCAAATTTCTGTAGCCAGCTTGGATTTCTCCTCAGAAAATGGGTTTTTCTTTTCTATCACATTGTCAGGCTGCAAATTTTCCAAACTTGTATGCTCTGCTTTCCTTTTAAATGTAAGTTCTAGTTTCAGATCATCTCTCTCAACTTCAAAATTCTACAGATCTCTAGGGAAGGGACAAAATGCCACCAGTCTCTTCGCTAAAGCATAGTGAGAGTGACCTTTGTTCCCAAGACACTCCTTATTTCCATCAGAGTCCACCTCAGACTGGACTTCCTTGTCCACGTTACTATCAGCATTTTGGTAAAAACCATTCAACATCAATTGTCTAGGAAGTTTCAGTTTCCCACATCTTTCTGTCTTCTTCTGAGCACTCCAAACTGTTCCAAACTCTGCCAATTACCCAATTTCAGTGGCTTCCACATTTTAAAGTATCTTTATAGCAGTGCCTCACTACAGATACCAATTTCCTGTGTTAGTGCATTTACACATTGCTATAAGGAACTTCCCAGAGACTTGGTAATTTATAACTGAAAGAGGTTCAATTGACCCACAGTTCTGCATGGCTGGGGAGGACCCAGGAAACTTACAATAATGGCAGAAGAGAGAAGCAGGCACCTTCTTCACAAGTCAGCAGAAAAGAGAAGCATGAAGATGGTAGTAACACCACTCTCCATCAGTGCCACTTATTACTCGAGCAATGACTTTCTAAAGGTAAAACATGTTCCTGACACGTTTATATCCATATTTCTGGTGGTAAAGTAAGAGTAAACAAAAAATGTGTTTGAGTGACTGCAGAAGCAGGTATTGTGTCTCTATTTTAACTAACTCAAGTTTTCTCTACGTATCATCTAAGAGCACTAGAGTCTTACTACATGGCTTTATAAGTGCTCAATCAAGGATGTTCACTAAATTGACCAAGAAAATCCCATGAGTTTTCTCTGTCTCTTAAATTGTCTTATTCTGTGTGTCTCTCAACCTCCTCTGGCGTCTACAACTCAAATTCTCCTCCTGAATTCCAGCATTTGGAAAATCATAAGATATATTTAATATTTGTAAATTTTCATGGTTTTTAGCATAATATGTGAACATAGTTGTTGTATTGTCCACTTGTGCCAAAACCAGCTTGGTCAGGGAGACCCTAACCCAGTGGCGCTAGAGGAATTAAAAGACACACACAGAGAAATATAGAGGTGTGAAGTGGGAAATCAGAGGTCTCACAGCCTTCAGAGCTGAGAGCCCTGAACAGAGAATTACCCACATATTTATTAAGAGCAAATCAGTCATTAGCATTGTTTCTATAGATGTTAAATTAACTAAAAGTATCCCTTATAGGAAATGAAGGGATAGGCCAAATTAAAGGAATAAGTTGGGCTAGTTAACTGCAGCAGGAACATTAAGACACAGATCACTCATGCTATTGTTTGTGGCTTAAGAATGCCTTTAAGTGGTTTTTCTGCACTAGGTAGGCGGGGGTTCCTTGCCTTCATTCTCGTAAGCCCACAACCTTCCAGCTTGGGCATTAGGGCCATTATGAACATGTTGCAGTGCTGCAGAGATTTTGTTTATGGCCAGTTTTGGGGCCAGTTTATGGCCGGATTTGGGGGGGCTTGCTCCCAACATGTCCCCCTTTTCTGATTTGCAAAGAGATAAAAGCAAGGGCAGCTTTGTCATGGTGAGCTACTTTTCGAAGGAGTCAGAATCCACATTTACAGACTACACAAAGACAAACATCATAGATTAAAAGCGCAGTCATCATTGAAATCACAGAGCTTCCAAGTGTTTTTATCCATTTTAATGGGTTACTAGCTGCTAATTTTTCTGCGACTCCTTCAACCACTCCAGTTCCTGGCATTAAGGTCAGGTGTGCCTGGGATGCTTTAAATATTGTTCTTTAATTTTGCAATATCCAAAGACAAGTTTGTAGAGTGTCTTTTTAGATGCTTTTTTATTCTTTTCCAAATTTTGATCTTATTAAGAGCATTCAATAGTTTCCACAAATCCTTATGTTTAGCTCCTAGAGTGGGCCATATCATTTGAGGTTGAGGTGCCACTATAGTGCCATGGTTCCAGATAATAGGAACTTTTGTCATACTTCTTAACATTTCTACCATCTGACCATTTTGTTCAGATCATCTGAACATGGTGTGACCATGGCATGCAGACTGAGAAGTGCAATTCAAGCTAAACATCCCCTTAGGGGACTAATTAATAATGATTCCTATGGAATCATTGTGCAGCACTTCCGCCTGTTCTGCAAAGCAATCTTCTTAAACAAGTACGCCCATTTTTTCTAACTGGGTCCTATCCTGTTTACAAATAGGTTTTTGAGAGTGGTATGCCTCAATTATAGGAGCAGATTTATTATGGTAAATACTGAGATCAGAAAGCATGTGTAACTATGTCATAGAGTGACTGCATCCAGGCATTATTACCAGCCCTTATTGAAGGAATACTCAACGGCAGTGGTGATAACCACTATCATAGCTACCACTAAATTATGCATTGTGACTGGTTGTCCCACTTTCCTCAGGTTTTCTTCCGCCATCTCCAACTGCTTCTTGATTTGTCCCCAGGTGGGTGGCTGTGTTCAACAGGTATTGTTAGTGACAGTTAGGATCCTTCTCAGTGTCAGTCTTGACATGGCTCCAACTGGGGCATCATTGGGATCCTCCTGGAGTCTCTTCTTCAGCATCTGGCTCATGATAAGCTTTCAGATGTCTTGATGGTATCCAAATTGTCTGTTGATTTTGGCCTTGAGAAATACAAGCATAACCTCTACCCCAAATTATTATTTTACCTATTTCCCACTTTTTGTTATTGGATCTCTCCACCAAATCAGTTGTTCTGTTTCTGTCTTTGCAGCTGGTTTCCATAGATGCTGTTCAGCTGCTGATAACATCTGGCCTTTTGGCAGGCTTGAAAAATTTAAAGTTAATAACGGTAGGTTCAGTTGCATTTGTTGGGTTCCATATTCTCTGTCTCTTCCTTTCCACTTTTGCAACTGCTGTTTCAGGGAGAGATTCATTCTTTCTACTATGACTTGTCCTTGAGAATTGTATGGGATACCAGTAATGTGTTTAATATTCCACATAGAGAAAAATATACCTAGAGCTTGGCTAGTATAGCGTGGGGAATTATCTATTTTAATAGAAGCTGAAATGCCCATCACGCAAAACACTGGAAAAGATGATGCTTAACACAGGCAGAAGACCCTCCTGACTGGCATGTAGCCCAGACAAAGTGAGAAAAGGTGTCCACACATACATGTACATAAGCTAGTCTCCCAAACGAGGGAACATGTGTGACATCCATTTGCCAAATAGAGTTAGGTTTCAGTCCTTGAGGATTAACTCCTCCTGTAGAAGATGAGGAATGTACCATTTGGCAAGTTGGGCATTGCTGGATAATAGCTTTAGCTTCTTTCCAGGTAATGCTGTATCTGCGTTTGAGACCAGAGGCATTAACCTAAGTTAAATTGTGAAAGTGTCAAGCATTAGATATTGCAGTAGCAACTAGGCAATCAGCCATTTGATTCCCTTCAGTCAAAGGCCCTGGAAGAGGTGTATGAGCTCTAATGCGAATGATGTAGAAAGGGTGTATTCTATTCCTAACTGCTGTTTGCAATAGGGTAAATAAAGTCATCAATTGTTAATCTGTTTGAAATCGTAACTGAGCGTTTTCAATTAACTGTGTGGAATGAACCACGTGTGAAGAATTAGAAATCACATTAATAGGCATATCCAAAAGCAGTCAATACCTCAATTACAGCTACAAGCTCTGCTTTTTGAGCTAAAGTATAGACATCTGAAAAACTTTACTTTTTGAGCTAGAATAAGAAGCTTTACCATTACTAGACCCATTTGTTAAAACCTTAGCAGCACCTTCAATTGGTTTAAATTTAGTTATTTTAGTGAGAATCCAATTAGTTAATTTCAAAAACTGAAACTGCTTTGTTTTAGGAAAATGATTATCAAGAATACCCACAAAGTCAGCTAAAGGGGTTTGCCAAGTAAGACTATTTATAAAAGTTTACTGTATTTGTGGCTTCATGAGAGGGACAATAATTTTTCTAGGATCATATTCACGTAATTTAACAATCCGAGTTCTCCCAATCCCTATCATAGTAGCAATTTGATCTAAATAAGGAGTTAAAGAGTCCATGAATTAGTATGTGGAGGAAAAACTACCCTACTAAATCCTGTTCTTGGAAAATAACACCAGTAGGTGAATGCTGAGTTGAAAAAAAATAACAAATCTAGAGTCTTCTCTGAATCTATTCTATTTATTTGAGCTTTATGGACTTGCTTCTCAATCAGTTGTAACTCTGTCTCTGCCTCCTTTGTTAACTGCTGAGGGCTAGTGAGACTAGGATTTCCTCTAAGGATAGAAAACAGATATCTCATGGCATAGATAGGAATGCCTAGAGCAGGTTGTGTCCAATTAATATCCCCTAGTAATTTTTGAAAGTCATTTATGTTTTTAGTTGATCCCTACATATGGTCACTTTTTGTGGCACAATGGTAGTGTCACTTACTAAGGTCCCCAAGCAGGAGTAAGGAGTAGCAGTCTGAATTTTGTCAGGAGCTATAATTAAACCAGTGCAAGAAATTAAATTTTGCAAGTTATCATAACATTGGAGTAATATTTCTCAAGTGCGGGCAGCACAAAATATATCATCCATATAGTGAATAATGTAACACTGTGAAAATTTTTTATGAGTAGGTTCAATTGCTTGCTCCACATAAGTCTGGCAAATTGTTGGGCTGTTTGACATGCCCTGTGGCAACACTTTCCAATGATAATGCTTAGCAGGCTGCAGGTTGTTTACTGCAGTAATTGTAAATGCAAACCATTCACAGTCTTGCTTAGCTAAAGGGATAGTAAAGAAACAGTCTTTTAAATCTACTGACAATTAAAGGCCAACTTTTTGGAATTATAGCAGAAGCCAATCCTGGCTGTAAAGCTCCCATAGGCTGTATAACTGAATTGATGGCTCTTAAGTCAATTAACATTTTCCATTTACCTGATTTTCTCTTAATTATGAAAACTGGAGAATTCCAAGGAGAAAATGTTGCTATGTGTCCATTTTCTAATTGTCCAGTAGCTAATGTCTCTAAAACCTTCAGTTTCTCTTTACTTAGTGGCCACTGTTCTATCCAAATTGGCTTATCTGTTAACCATTTTAAAGGTATAGGTTTTGGAAGCTTAACAGCGACTGCCATCGAAAATTATTTCCTAATCTTTGGCGGGAACTTTGTTTTTCCTCTTGAGGCGGTTCTTTCAAATCTTGCAAATTCTTTTCTAGTCCCATACCAGGGACATGCCCCATTTCATGCATTGTATGTAGACTTTGAGGGCTATCTAATTGTTCTGGAATTAGAACGTGTGCACCTCATTGTTGTAATAAATCTCTTTCCCATAAATTTATCGGTGCAGAAGTTATAATTGGTTGAATAGTCTCAGGTTGGCCGTCGGGCCACTCACAGTACAAACTATAACTACTTTGATATATTTCAGTGTCTTTACCAACTCCAACTATGTTCAATTAAGTGGGCTGAATTGGCCACATGGATGGCCAGTGCTGTAGAGAAATGATTGAAATGTCTGTTCCTGTATTTACCAAACCTTTAAATTTCTTTCCCTGAATAGTTATTTCACAGGTAGGACGTTTATCAGTAATTTGATTTACCCAATAAGCTGTTTTGCCTTGTTTATTTGTGCTCCCAAATTCTCTTGTTCTTTTAATTTCACTTTTTCCCATTCTCACATATGGCACAATCAGGAGCTATGCTATGCGCTCTCCTGGCTCTGCTTTCCAGTAAACAGAAGTAGATATAATAATTTGAATTTTTCCATTGTAATCTGAATCAATGACTCCTGTATGTATTTGTATGCCTTTTAAACTTACACTAGACCTTCATAAAAGTAACCCTATTGTCCCTGCTGGCAAGGTGACACAGACTCCTGTTGGAACCTTTTGCAGGGGTTCCCCAGGCAGAAGACTCACAACTTTTGTGCAGCATAAATCTACTGTGGCACTACCAGCTGTGGTGGGGGACAGACATTGTACAGGGGTGAGGGAATGGCCTGAGCTAGAAATGCCCCAGTTTAGAATGGGGCCTAGGACGGGCCCCTCATGGCATTTCCTGAAATCAGGTTCCCACCTTTATCAAACTTAGAGTGACACTGATTAGCCCAAGATTTTCTTTTTTTACATTTTGGAAGTATTTCAGGCTCAACAGTTTTGTTTTTTCCCCTATCTGGCGGCCTGACTCGTGATTTTTTCTACATTCTTTTTTAGGATGACCATGCTTCCCACAGTTTAAACAAGCTCCAAGCAGTGAAATATTTCCTTTATCCATTCTCAGTCCTGCCACTGCCTGTACTAAAAAAGTAGCTTTATGTAGATTAACTCCAATATCATCACAGGCCTTGATATAATCAACTAAATGTGCTTTCCCTCTGATAGGTTGCAGAGCAGCCTGGCAATCAGGATTAACATTGTCAAAAGCTAATAACTGCAACACTATATCCTGAGCAGCCGAATCTGCAATCATCTTTTTAAGAGACTCCTGTAACCGAGCCATAAAATCAACATATGGTTCTCTGGGTCCTTGTTTTATAGCACTAAAGGAAGGGTATTTTTCCCCACCTGAAGTGATATTTTCCCAAGCTCTAATGCACACTCCTCTAAGCTGTTCAATGGCATCATCCTGCATGACCAATTGTGCATCTAAACCAGCCCAGCCACCAAACCCCAAAAGTTGGTCTGCAGTTATATTAATTTGAGGTTGGGCCTGGGCATTGTGAGCAGCCTGAATGGAAGCTTCATCTGCCCACCAAGTTTTAAATTGTAAGAACTGAGCAGGAGTTAGACAAGCTCAAGTGAGAGCATCCCAGTCAGTAGGAATCATCCGACTGGAAACAGTAACATTCTTTAACAGTCTCATTACAAAAGGAGAACCTGGTTCATACTGACTTATTTCTTGCTTTAATTATTTGAGTAATTTAAAAGGAAAAGACTCAAATATAGCTATAATATTTCTCTCTTGATCTGAGGGGTGTATTCTAAGGAAATTGCCAAGCCTGTAAATCACCCTCTCCTCTAGCTTTCAGAATTCCAGCCTGAATAGAACTAAGAATGGTCACTAAAGGTGCTGCTCGAACAGTCACTGGTGCAACTATCGGGGGCACCCACCCCCGATAATTCTTCATGGGTTCTTTTCTATTTTCCCTAAGTGTTGGCCAGTCTGGGAAATAAAGGGAAAGAGTACAAAAGAGAGAAATTTTAAAGCTGGGTATCCGGGGGAGACATCACATTTTGGCAGGTTCCATGATGCCCCCCAAGCCACAATACCAGCAAGTTTTTATTAGTGATTTTCAAAAGGGGAGGGAGTGTACAAATAGGGTGTGGGTCACAGAGATCACATGCTTTAAGGGCAACAAAAAATCACAATGCAGGAGGTCAGTGCAAGATCACAAGATCAGGACAAAACTAGAATCACTAATGAACTTCCATGTCCCACTGTGTATGCATTGTTATTGATAAACAATGTAACAGGGTTCAAGAGCAGAGAACAAGTCTGACTAGAATTTGCCAGGCTGGAATTTCCTAATCCTAGCAAGAGTAGGGCATGTTTCCTCCCTATCTACATTGACATAAAGGCAGATACTCCCAGGGTGGCCATTTCAGAGGACTCCCCTGGGGATGCATTCTTTTCCCAGGGCTGTTAATTATTAATATTCCTTACTGGGGAAAGAATTCAGTAATATTTCTCTTACCCGTTTTTGGTAATACGAGAAATATGGCTCTGTCCTGCCCAGCCCACAGGCAGCCAGACTTTAAAGTTATCTCCCTTGTTCCCTGAAAATTGCTGTTATCCTGTTCTTAAGGTGCCCAGACTTGATATTGTTCAAACACACATGCTCTATAAACAATTTGTGCAGCTAACGCAATCACCACAGGGTCCTAAGGCAACATTCATCCTCAGTTTATGAAGATGATGGGATTAAGAGATTAAAGTAAAGACAGGCATAGGAAATCACAAGAGTATTGATTGGGGAAGTGATAAATGTCCATGAAATCTTCACAATTTATGTTCAGAGATTGTGGTAGACAGGAATAATAAATTATAAAAGTATTAATTTGGGGAACTAATAAATGTCCATGAAATCTTCACAATTTATGTCCTGCCATGGCTTCAGCCAGTCCCTCCATTTGGGGTCCCTGACTTCCCGCAACAGGCAACTACTTTTTGCCCAGTGTCCTCTGGAAAAGAAAGAACTGGTGGGTAATTTTCTTCAAAATAATATGAAAGAGGTGCAGAAGGGTAGGGATGCACCTCTCCTTCTTTTGCCGCTTTAGCTTTAGCTGGCAAATAAACATGCTCTGTAACCTCTTCTGTTGCTTCACTATACTCCTGTTCTTTCTCCTCATCATTGTGAAAAAGTTCCAAGGCAGAACGAACCAGACCCCATACCTGTCCCATTGTTACCCTGAAGCTTCTGAGCTCGCCTTCTTACTCACCATGGGGATTGCTTTAAGAGTACTCGGGTGTCCTCAAACTAGTTTTCCATTCCAAGTGTCGCTCTGGTGACCCTTCAGCCTGGATTTGAACCCCCATGAATGGACGCCACTTGCTGAGACCAAGTCAGTTGGGGAGACCCTAACCCAGCAGCGCTAGAGGAATTAAAAACACACACACAGAAATATAGAGGTGTGAAGTAGGAAATCAGGAGTCTCACAGCCTTCAGAGCTGAGAGCCCCAAACAGAGATTTACCCACATATTTATTAACAGCCAACCAGTCATTAGCATTGTTTCTATAGATATTAAATTAACTAAAAGTATCCCTTATGGGAAATGAAGGGATGGGCCAAATTAAAGGAGTAGGTTGGGCTAGTTAACTGCAGCAGGAACATGCCCTTAAGAAACAGATTGCTCATGCTATTGTTTGTGGCTTGAGAATCCCTTTAAGCAATTTTCAACCCTGGATGGGTCAGGTGTTCCTTGCCCTCATTCCTGTAAACCCACAACCTTCCAGCTTGGGTGTTAGGGCCATTATGAACATGTTAAAGTGCTGCAGAGATTTTGTTTATGGCCAGTTTTGGGGCCAGTTTATGGCCAGATTTTGACCCAACACACTTGTCTTAGCAGAGACACTCAGCAGAGTAAGAGTTTTTCATGCAAAGCAGATATGTACATTTGTGGGAGAGGAGAGTAGAAGAATTGTGAGCAATTTGGGCATTAGAAAGAATATCAATATAATTTTCTGATAGGATAGCATTTTGTTTTCTTATATTGGTTGTGCTAAAGATTAAAAAAAAATACTACTCTTACTGCATAGGTTAATTTCTTCACCACCTCCCCTGTTAAGGTTCCAGACCATATTCCAAATAATCCCTTTAATTTCATTCTTACTATGATAAAAGTCTGTTAGTGACCATCTTATTATTTTACATAGTTCAGAGACATGACTAAATTCTCTTTTACAGTACTTAAATTTCTGTGAGTGGTTGTAGATGCATACTATGTTCAAAACATACATAAAAACTAAATTTGTAGGTCATTTCAGGATGTATAAAAATAAAACATATTTTAAAAATTTTATTTATAGATCAGAAAAAAATGGAAGAATAATCATAAGGTGAATTTATTTTCTTATAAATATATCAAATGAAAACACACTAATTATGGCCGAGCAATTGAGATTTACCTTGCATGTTATTAAAATTCCAGTGGTGACTATTCAGCCTGAATATAGAGGGATATGATTTATAGCCCTGAAGCCACGTTTCTGGAAACAACTTAAAAACTTTAGAAGCTTTATAGTTGATGAAAGTCTATTTGCCTGTTTTTGCTTTTGTTGCCTCTGCTTTTGGGGTCATACCCAATAAATTATTGCACAGATCGAAGTCGTGGATCTTTTAAAACAAAATCCTAATAGTTATTGATGATTGTAATCTTTCACAGTTTTATGTTTCTTTAACTAAATGCATCACCTAGGCTACTTTTTATTGGACAGTAAAATAATGAAGTATTTTGGACCAAATACTTATTCCTATGACCTATATATTTAGTTTTGAAACAAGAACCAACACAACAAATCTCAAGTTTATATTCATTGCACTATAATAAATTTGATAAATCAGTGTATTTGTGAGTGTAATACTTAAATTCTGTGATAATCTGTAGGGGATGCTTAAGTACTCTTTAATACTGGCAGGCTTAAAAAGTTACTTTGTAAGCAGAAAAGATAATTACTAAATCATATGTTATCAATATTTAGGGACACAAAATAAAAATATGTGTTCATTTGACTTCATGGGTAGTACACAGTTAAATCATTATAAATTATTACAAGATTATCATTATAAATGAGCTAGAACAGTTTCCCAGGTACTCAATAAGTGGCACATGACAGAACAGGAGAGGACTTTTCTTTTTTTTTAAGTTTTTTTATTATTATACTTTAAGTTCCAGGGTACATGTGCATAACGTGCAGGTTTGTTACATATGTATACTTGTGCCATGTTGGTGTGCTGCAGCCATCAACTCGTCAGCACCCATCAACTCATCATTTACATCAGGTATAACTCCCAATGCAATCCCTCCCCCATCCCCCTTCCCCATAACAGGCCCTGGTGTGTGATGTTCCCCTTCCCGAGTCCAAGTGTTCTCATTGTTCAGTTCCCACCTATGAATGAGAACATGCGGTGTTTGGTTTTCTGTTCTTGTGATAGTTTGCTGAGAATGATGGTTTCCAGCTGCATCCATGTCCCTACAAAGGACACAAACTCATCCTTTTTTATGGCTGCATAGTATTCCATGGTGTGTATGTGCCACATTTTCTTAATCCAGTCTGTCACTGATGGACATTTGGGTTGATTCCAAGTCTTTGCTATTGTGAATAGTGCCGCAATAAACATACGTGTGCATGTGTCTTTATAGCAGCATGATTTATAATCCTTTGGATATATACCCAGTAATGGGATGGCTGGGTCATATGGTACTTCTAGTTCTAGATCCTTGAGGAATTGCCATACTGTTTTCCATAATGGTTGAACTAGTTTACAATCCCACCAACAGTGTAAAAGTGTTCCTATTTCTCCACATCCTCTCCAGCACCTGTTGTTTCCTGACTTTTTAATGATTGCCATTCTAACTGGTGTGAGATGGTATCTCATTGTGGTTTTGATTTGCATTTCTCTGATGGCCAGTGATGATGAGCATTTTTTCATGTGTCTGTTGGCTGTATGCATGTCTTCTTTTGAGAAACGTAAGTTCATATCCCTTACCCACTTTTCGATGGGATTGTTTGTTTTTTTCTTGTAAATTTGTTTGAGTTCTTTGTAGGTTCTGGATAATACCCCTTTGTCAGAGGAGTAGATTGCAAAAATTTTCTCCCATTCTGTAGGTTGCCTGTTCACTCTGATGGTAGTTTCTTTTGCTGTGCAGAATCTCTTTAGTTTAATTAGATCCCATTTGTCAATTTTGGCTTCTGTTGCTGTTGTTTTTGGTGTTTTAGACATGAAGTCCTTGCCCATGCCTATGTTCTGAATGCTATTACCTAGATTTTCTTCTAGGATTTTTATGGTATTAGGTCTAACATTTAAGTCTCTAATCCATCTTGAATTAATATTCATATAAGGAGTAAGGAAAGAATCCAGTTTCAGCTTTCTACTTATGGCTAGCCAATTTTCCCAGCACCATTTATTAAATAGGTAATCTTTTCCCCATTTCTTGTTTTTCTCAGGTTTGTCAAAGATCAGATGGCTGTAGATGTGTGGTATTATTTCTGAGGACTCTGTTCTGTTCCATTGGTCTATATGTCTGTTTTCGTACTGGTACCATGGTGTTTTGGTTACTGTAGCCTTGTAGTATAGTTTGAAGTAAGGTAGCGTGATGCCTCCAGCTTTGTTCTTTTGACTTAGGATTGTCTTGGCAATGTGGGCTCCTTTTTGGTTCCATATGAACTTTAAAGCAGTTTTTTCCAATTCTGTGAAGAAACTCATTGGTAGCTTGATGGGGATGGTATTGATTCTATAAATTACCTTGGGCAATATGGCCATTTTCACGATATTGATTCTTCCTATCCATGAGCATGGTATGTCTTCCATTTGTTTGTGTTGAGAGGACATTTTAATGACAAATGTTACAGATATTTTAAAACCTGTTGCTAAAATTTGTACATTTTCTGACTTTTGCAGTATTCCAAAAAATGACAAAATGGGTATTATGAATAAAAGCATACCTCAGAGATATTGTGATTCAGCATAATGCCATGATAAGGTAAATATCACAATAAAGTGATTCTTACAAACTTTTAGTTTCCCATTGCAGATAAATTTATGTCTACACTATTCTATATTCTATCCAGTTTGTAATAGCATTATGTCTAAAAAGTCTCAATGACCACACCTTAATTAAAATGACTTTATATTTAAAAATGCTAATGAATATCTGAAACTTCAGGGAGTAGTAACCTTTTACTTGGTACAGTGTTTTGCCTAAATGTTGATGGCTATTGACTGACCAGAGTAGGGGTTGCTATAGCCTGAGTTGGCTGTAGTAATTACTTAAAGTAAGACAGCAATGACACTTCCCACAATGATTGACTCTTCTTTAATACAAAATTTCTCTGTAGCATGAGACACTATTTGATAACATTTTACTCACTGTGGAACTTTTTTAAAATTGGAGTCCATCAATTCCATCCCTGTCATTGCTTTATTAAATGTATTTATGTAATATTCTAAATTATTTGTCATCATTTCCACAATTTTTGTGGCATTTCCATTGACAGTGTATTCCATTCAAAGAGGTCATTCTCTTTAATCATCTATAAGTAGCAATTTTTAATTCATTAAAAGTTTATTATAAGATTGTAGCAAATTCAGTAACATCTTCAGATCTAACTGTTATGATTAATTCTCTTGCATTTCTACCACATATGCAGTTATATCCTTCCCTGAAGTCTTGAACTTTTCAAAATTATCTATGAAGGTTAGATTCAACTACTTCCAAATGCTGTTAATGTTACCATTTTGATCTCTTCTCAAAAATCATGAATCTTTTTAATGTCATATACGATGATAAATCCTTCCCAGAAAGTTTTTAATTTACATTTCCCAGATCCATCAGAGAAATCACTATTCATGGCAGCTATGATCTTACAAGATATATTATTTAAATAATAAAACTTGAAAGTCAAATTGACTCTTTGATGTATGAGCTTCAGAATGGATGTTGTGTTAGCAGGCATGAAAACAACATTAATCTCCTTGTATATCTCTAGCAGAGCTCTTGTGTGACCAGGTGCATTGTCAATGAGAAGAAATATTTTGAAAGGAATCTATTTTTTCCAAGCAGTAGGTCGCAACAGTGAGCTTAAAATATTCAGTTAACTATCCTGTAAAAAGAAGTTATGTCATGCAGGCATTGTTTTTCCATTTATAGAGCACAGGCAGATTGGATTTAGCAGAATTCTTTACGGTCCTAGGATTTTTTGAATGCTAATTGGACATTGTCTTCAACTGCAAATCACCAGCTGCATTAACCCCTGACAAGAAAGTCAGTCTGTCTTTTGGTACTTTGAAGCCAGGCATTGACTTCAGTTCTCCAGTTATCAAAGTCCTAGATGACATTTTCTTCTAATATAAGCCTGTTTTATCTTCATTTAAAAATGGTAGCTTAGTAAAGTATCTTAGCTAGATCATGAATTATCTTAGCTAGATCTTCTAGAAAACTTGTCTCAGCTTGCACTTCTATGAAATGAAGATGGCTTGTTTCCTTAAAACATATAAATCAATCTCTGTAAGCTTTAACTTTTGTTCTGCAGTTTTTCACCTCACTCAGCCTTCTTAGAATTGAAGAGAGCCTTGCTGTGGGTTAGGCTTTGATTTATGGGAATATTCTGTCTGCTTTGATCTTTTATCTATACCATTGAAACTTTCTTCATATTACAAATATGGCTGTTTCACATTCTTATCACTGATATATTTACTGTAGCCGCATTTTTCATTTCTTTCAAGAATTTATTAATTGAATTCACAAGTTAGCTAAATGTTTAGTACAAGAAGCCTAGTTTTTGTCCTAACTTAGCTTTTTGATATGCCTTTCTCACTAAGCTTGATCACTTTTACCTTTTGATTTAAAGTGAGAGACAGGCAACTCTTCCTTTCACTTGAAAACTTAGAGGTCATTGTTGAGCTATTAATTTGTTTAATTTTAATACTGTTGTGTTTCAGGGTTTCTGGAAGCCCAATGAGAGGATGACAGATGAGGAAACAGCTGGCCAATGGAGCAGTCAGGTCACACACAATATTTTTCCATTAAATTAGCCTTCTTGTATAAGCACCGTTTGTGTCCCAAAACAATTTACAATAGTAACAAAAAAAATCACCAAGCAAAGACTATCATAACAGACATAACAATCATAAAAATGTTCTAAATTTTAATTACCAAAATGTGACACGGAGACAGGAAGTGAACACATGCTACTAGAAAAATGTCACTCATAGACTTGCTCAATTCAGGGTTGCCATGGACTTTCAGTTTTAAAAAAAACACACTATCTGCCAACTGCAATAAAGTGAAGCACAATCAAACAAGATATGCCAAAGTAGAGATAGGGCTAGAGACAAAGAGGTCTCTAAATGTTCTTAAGCGAAATGGAGAGCTAGAGTTTTCACACTGTAAGGATGCTACCTGGTTTCTTTATGTTTAAAATTACTTAAAGAACCAATGATTTAGCAAAATTACCAGATACAAAATCAACATACCTGTAAAACAAGACTTTGCTCCTCCTTTGCCTTCCACTGTGATTCTGAGGCAACCCAGCCACGTGGAACTATGAATCAATGAAACTTCTTTTCCTTATAAATTACCCAGCATTGGGTATGTCTTTATTAGTAGCAGGACTAATACAACATGAATGTACTATAATTTGTTTATCCACTCACCTATTGAGAGGCTTGGTTGTTTCCAAGTTTTTGTGATTATGAATACAATTGCTATAAACATCCATGTGGAGGTTTTTCTGTTTAAGTTTCCACTTCATTTTGACAAATATTTAGGAGCGTGATTACTGGACCATATGGTAAGACTACATATGTTTTTTAAGCAATTGCCAAAGTGTGTTGCAAAGTGGCTGTAATATTTCACATTCTCACAAGTAATGAGTAAGAGTTTCTGTAGCTTCACATTCTCTCCAGTATTTGGTAGTATCAAGGTTTTGGATTTAGCCATTCTGATAGACTTGCAGTGACCCTAGTTACATTTTGCTTCTTTGTTATATTAAAAATATATTTACTTAAAAATAATGTTATATTAATTTTCATGCAACTATCATCTAAAATGTTTATCTGATTTCCAGTTCTGACTCATTAGTTATATATGACATTACTTTGGTGCCCAAAACCTTGTCTGAACATGTGAGCACCCTCTATTTCCTTTATCCTAATTTGTGACATACCAGTTAACCCTTCCTATTACTACTCTGACAAACACCTTTGTTTTTTAACAAAAGCCTTTATCTTGTTAAAGTGATTTATCTCTTATGCTTCCCATCAACTCAGTTTTGTTTTTTGGTGTATGAAACAAACAAGTAACCCTTGCCATCTACCTTCCTATTATCCTGTGAGGGGGTCTTAGCTTTCAAAGAAAAAGTCATACATTTTTAATTGCAGTGAAGTGTATTATCGTATGCTATCCTCACAGTAAACATTAGACATCCTTACATTGGCCCAACATTATACAGTTTGTGGTGACATGGGACTAGGATAAGGGCCTTCTGAGTCTTGAAATGTTCACTTTCTCACTGTTCATGAGTAACCTAGAAACCTTACAAAGAATCCATTGTATCCCCCAGGATTAACTAAAAATTAAATTACACAAAAGAATAAGAACATACGAAACAAATCGATGGGTGTGTTACGTGTGTGTGTAATACACATGTTGGTTTGTTTTTTATATATACATATCTTTTGCAGGGACACAGTACAACTCATAATACTTGAATCCTTGAAAAATTTATATATAAAATATACATATACATTATATTTATGTATATATGTATATAAATGTCAGTTTCATTTGAAACTTAGTAGCTATAATTAGAGGGGTGTACACATTCCTCTTTATCTGTTTCTCTTCGTGCTAGCTGAACATGATGAGAAGAGTTATTATTAAACAAATAATTTTTAAAGACAGTTTATTATATACATTCCATACTTATGTATATATAAATAATTTATATAAATAAATATATGAATATAAAATAAATAATATTGTATACACATTTTTATATTATATATACTTAAATATACAATACATAGTACATATATTTAATATAAACAAAATGTATAATTAATATAAATACATATAAATTTTTCAAGAATGCAAATATTATGAGTCGTATTTTGTCCCTACAAATGGTATGCTGATTTCTAACCTCTAGTACCTCAGAATGTGATCTTCTTTGGAACCAGAGTCTCTGCAGATGTAATCAAGTTAAGATGGTATCGTTAGGATATGACTAGTGTTCTTTTAAGAAAAGGACAGAGACACATAGGGAGAACTCTGTAACTGGTGATGGAGGCAGAGATGATACAGCTACAAACCAAAGAATGCCAAGGATGACAACCCACAAGGATTGATGACAACCCACAGAAACTGGGAAAAGGCAAGAAAGAATTCTCCCCAGAGTCTCAGAGAGCATGACCCTACTAACATCTTGATTTCCAGACTTGGAGCCTCCAGAACTGTGAGAGAAAAAACCACTAGGTTTTTATAAGCTACCCAGTTTGTGGTACTTTGTTACCTCAACCATAAGAAAGTAATATACCAGAGCAGGACTAATAAGAATATCAGTGAATCTGTGTATTTCCTTATTACTGTATACATTAGGACCAGCATTTTTATTGTTAGAGCCAAGTGCATGATGATCTTTTATTTATTATTTATTTTCACCTACAGATGTTTTCTCTGAGTCTATTATCCCACAAAAGATCATTGTAGTTGCTACTGCGGGACCAGGTAGGGAAAGGGCTCATTTGCTAGCTATGCTATGAAGAATCAGGGAAATTTGCCTAAATACAGCCATGCATGCAAATAAACAAACAAACAAACAAAAAAACAAATAATAATACAATGGAAACTCCTTAAATATGAAAAGAGTATATTTTGTGTGTGTGTGTGCTTAGTACTCTCATTATATCTAATGCCATTCAGACCAATGCTTTACTCTTCTTTAAGTCAGAATATTGAAGATAATCAATTTTAAAAAATCAATAATTATAATTCATTTTGATTCAAGGACATTATTTCCTATGCCTGATAGCTTTTTCTTTTGCTTACTAGAAATCCACGTCTCATGTATCAGGGATACAAGTGATTGTTTTCTTTCTGATTTGTCACAATTCACTTTTGTTCGTAAACTGATTCATGTGTTATTTCAATTACATTTTCAAACTTATGAGATAGCTTTTGTTATCCACATTTTCTTAGTCTTGTAACTAAGCCTCTGAAACATTAAAAGTAAGAAATTAGGGAAAAGAAAATTTGAATACAGATATTTTAAGTCTAAATCTGGTAAGTTTTTCTCACTTTAATGTATCAATTTCTATTTTATAATAAAATAAATGATCAAACCACTCATATTTTTTAATGTGATAGGGAGTATGGATTGTAAGATTTAAGATTTAAAATAAAATATTTATTTATTTTTAATTGCTTTTGTATTTGAGTGTCTATGCCTATAAATGGTTAATACATCGATTATTTTTTACCTGCTATGTTAATTTAATATTTTTATTCATTTGAAAAGGAGATATGCAATTTGAGAATAAAAACAATTTGAGTATTTAATTTGTTGCAAATAATTCTTGCTCTTAGTTTATATTATTGGGACACATGAATTTTTATTTCTCTTAAAATATATATACTTTTGTCAAACTATCGTTTTATGTCTGTCTTCAAATAAACAGTACAGTACATTGAAAAAATTTTAGTGAGTCATGGATACCTTGGAAAATGAGACATGTTTCTTGTACACACAAAATATTTTAAACATGCCTTTGCCATTTTTGTTTCCTTTCTCCATTGTGAACTCTCATTTTCTTAGGCTGTAACCCAAAACTACATTTCCCAGCATCCCTTACAACTGGTTGGATAGGGAACTTTAAGCCAATCTACCTTCTCAGAATTAAGAAGGATGATGTAAAGGATGAGTGAGACTTAATGGCTTTTCTGGCGGAGATATTCATGTAGTCATTTGATTTTCTCTGCAGCAGCTTGTCAAAGATTCTGGGATCTGTGGCTATAGCGGAGTCAAGAGGGAATTCTCCTGGAACAGTATTGTGGAATGATTGGACATTTCTCCTGGCTACAAAACTTTTGATTGATTACATGACTCCACATGCATTAAAAATTACATTAGCTAAATAATACCTTGAAATAAACCTATTTCTGCTTTAATTGTCCAAATTCATCTGCAAATAAATCCCCGTTAATACCAAAAATCTCATAAAATATGGATTCTCTTTTCAGAAAATAGGCAAATATATGTGTTGTAGCAGATACCATTTTCTTAATAATATTTTCTAATATCCCTGTTTCCTTAAGCAATAGAAGTTGCAGTTTTTAACTAAATAGTAGTTATTCAGTCTTTCTAGAATCAAATACTATGTTTCTCAATTTCCCTTAGAGTTAAGAATGTCTCCATCATAAATTTTGACCGAAGTATGTTACTGTCAGTTTCATTTGAAACTTAGTAGCTGAAATTAGAGGGGTGTGCACATTCCTCTTTATCTCTTTCTCCTCCTGCTAGCCAGACACGAGAAGAGTTATTATTAGACAAATAATTTTTTAAAAACAGTTTTTGAAAGGTTAGAAATGATTAAGTTAAAGAAGTACATTTGAAAAGATGATGATTTAAAATCATTTTAATGATAATCTCTATGAACCCAATGGAAATATTTATTTCTTGATAATTTGGCACAGAATACTGACAAACTTGTTGATGATTGTTGTGAATTCAATTTCAAATTAGTCACTGCACCAGTAAATTTGAAACATCCTAAAGTCTAACGAAGTTGTACAAAAGAAACTAATAATTGCATTCCAAATTTGATTCTAAAACTTCACATAACATCACTCTTAACAAGTTATAAATTTGAAATGAACATTTTATATTAGTAAGGATATTAAAAATATGATTAATTATAGTAAAGATTAAATCATTTTAATCAATTGAATAGAAAATTAATATTATCAAACTACCTTCATACGAAGATGTCATCAAAGAGAATATTGACAAAAATATAAAGGGAAGAGGGTTTCTTAAATTAAGATATAAATTTGCATATATTTCCTAGGTACCACACATTATTTTAAATAATTTATACATGAACTATTTCACATGGTCATCATTTTTATGGTAGCAATACTTTAAGTCCACTCTCTTAGCATTTTTCAATAATAAAATATATTGTTAACTATGTAGTATAACCATGTTGTATATCAAATCTCTTGAACTTATTCTTCCTGTCAAACTTAAATTTTGTACCCTTTGAGTAACATCTCCCCAGTGCAATCGCCCCTCCCAGCAGCCACCGTAGCTCCTGGTGACCACCATTCTAATCTGTCCATCCATGAAATCTATTTTTTTGGATTGCACATATAAGTGAGATAAGGCAGTATTTGTCTTTCTGTGCCTGGCTTATTTCATTTAACATAATGTCTTACAGATATATCTATATAGTCATATGTGACTGGGCTCCCTCCTTTTTCAAAGTTGGAAAGTATTCCATTGTGTATATATATCACATTTTTAAAATCCATTCATCCCTTCATGGACACTTAAGTTGATTCCATACCTTGACTACTGTGAATAATGCTGCAATAAGCAAAAGAGTGCAGTTTTTTTTTTTTTTTTGGAAATACAGATTTCATGTTTAAAACTACTGTACATATCCTGTAGTGGGATTGCTGGATCATACGGTAGTTCTATTTTAACTTTTTTGTGAAACTTCCATATTGTTTTCCATAAAGGCTGCATTAATTTACATTCCCATCAACAGTCTATGAGGGTTTGGTTTTCTCCACATCCTTGCTAACACTTATTATCTTTCATCTTTTTGATAATAGAAATTCTGATAGGTGTAAGGTGACATCTCATTGTGGTTTTAATTAGCATTTTCTGATGGTTAATGATGTTGAATAGTTTTTATATGCCTACTGGCCATATGTATGTCTTCTTTTAAAAAAATGGTATTTACATCCTTTGCTTGTTTTTAAATTGGGTTACTTGTTTTCTTGCTATTTCATTATTTGTATTTCTTATACATTTTGGATATGAACTCCTTATTAGATGTAAGATTTGAAAATGTTTCCTCATGTTTTATTGTTGTGTCTTCATCTAGTTGATTGTCTGCTTTACTGTGTGGAAAATTTTGCTAATATAATATCATTTGTCTACTTTTGCTTTTGTTACCTATGTTTTTGAGGTCATATCCAATACATCATTTTACAAACCAATGACCTGAAGAATTTTCTTGTTATGTCTTCTAGTTTCTTCTTCTAGGAGTTTCATAGTGCTGAGTCTTACACTTAACTCTTGTAACTGTTTTGAGAAGATTTTTGTCTATGATGTATGATAAGTGTTTAATCTTATTCATCTGCACACAGATATCCAACCATTTTCCCAACATCATTTGTTAAAGAGACTGTCCTTTTCCCATTGTAGTTTCTTGCAGATTGTGCCAAAGATCAACTGACTGTAAATGTGTGGATTCATTTCTGAGAACTCTTTTCTGTTCTGTTGGTCTATGTGTCCGGTTTTATGGCAGTGCTGCTTTGGTTACTATGACTTTGTCATATATTTTGAAGTCAACTAATGTGATGCCTCCAGGTTTCTTCTTTCCTCTCAAAATTGCTTTGATTATCCAGAGTTTTCAGTAGTTTCATACGGACTTTAGAATTTTTTCTCTTTTTTTGTGAAAAATTTCATTGTTACTTTAATAGGGATTATGTTGCTTCTATAGATCAGTTTGAGCAGTATGAACATTTTGACAAATCTAATTATTCCTACTTATAAACATGTCTTCCTATACATCTGTGTCTTCTTTAATTTCTTTCACCGCTGTCTTATAGTTTTCAATGTAGAGATCTTTCAGTTGTTGGTGAAATTTATTCCTAGGTATTTTATTTATATTTTACAGCTATTTTCTTAATTTCTTTTTCAGATGGCTCATAATTAGTGTATAGAAATGCTACTAATTTTGAATGTGGATTTTTGTGCCATGCAACTTTACTAAATTTGCCTTTTTTTCTAATAGTTTTTTAGGTAGAGTTGCCAAAATACTTTATATATGCAGATATGGAATCATGTCATCTGCACACAGGGACAATTTAACTTTTTCCTTTTTAATTTGAATTTTTTTTTCTTGTCTAATTTATCTGACTTGAATATTCAGGACTATATTGAATATAAGCGGTAATTGTGGGCCCCTTGTCTTGTTCCTGATCTTAGAGGAAAAACTGTCAAATTTTTCTCATTGAGTATGTGAGCTGCACACTTGTTATACATGATCTTTAATGTGCTGAAGTATATACTTTCTATCTCTAACGTGTTGAGAGATTTTATGAAAAGATATTGAGTTGGGTCAAATATTTATTTATTGAAATGATATGATTTTTGTCTTTCATTCTGTTTACGTGATATATCTTGCTAATATATTTACATATATTGAACTGTTCTTGCATCCGTTAAGGAAAACCCACTTGATCATGTTAAATGATCTTTTTAATGTACTGTTGAATTTGATTTGTTAGTACTTTTTCAAGGATTTTTGCATGCCTGCTTATCTGGGACATAGGCCTGTAATTTTCTTTTTTCGTAGTGTCTTTGTCTGGCTTTGGAATCAGAGTGATTCTGGCCTTGTAAAATGAGTTTGAAATAATTATATTTTTTTAATTTTTTGAAAGAGTTTAAAAAGAATTGGTATTAGTTATTTTTTAATGTTTAATAAAATTCATCAGTGAAGTCATCAGTATTTGTGCTTTTCCTTGAAGGCATAATATTTATTACTGTTTTAAGTTACATATATCAAGGAATTTATCTCTGTCTTCTAGATTATTCAATTTGTTGTAAAATTTTTGTAAGTCTTTTATGATCATATTTCTGTTGTATCAGTGTTAATGTCTTTTTAATTTCTTATTGTATTTGAGTTTGCCCCATTTTTTACTTAGTTTAATTAAATATTCATTGACTTTATCAATGTATTAGTCTATTCTTGCATTGCTATAATGAAATATCTGATACTGGGTAATTCATAAAGAAAAGAGATTTAATTGGCTCATAGTTCCACAAGGTATACAAGAAGCATGATGCTAGCATCTCCTTGGCCTCTCAGGAGGCCTTAGGAAACTTACAATCATGGTAAAAGGCAAAGAGGGAGTGAGCACTTCACAGGGCCAAAGCAGGAGGAAGAGAGAGGAAGTGCCCCGCACCTTTAAACAACAAAATCTCACAAGACTCACTATATGGCAGCACCAAGGAGGATGGTGTGAAACCATGAGAAACTGTCCCCATGATCCCATTACCTTCCACCAGGTCCAACATTAGGGATACAATTGAACATAAGATTTAGGGAAGAAATAGATACAAACTATATCATTTCATCCCTGGCCACTCCCAAATTTTATGTTTTTCTCACATTGCGAAATGCAATCACACCTTCCCAACAGTCTCCCAGAGTGTTAACTCATTCCAGCATTAACTCAAGTCCAAAGTCTCATTTGAGTCAAAGGCAAGTCCCTTCTATCTATGAGTCTTTAAAATCAAATATAAGTTAGTTACTACCAAGATACAATTGGTAAAAAAGCATTGGTTAATACTACCACTCCAAAAAGGAGAAATCAGCTAAAAGAATGGGGCAATAGGCCACGTGAAAATTCAAAACCCAGTTGGGTGGTCATTAAACATTAAAGCTCTGAAATAATCTCTTTTGATTCCATGTCTCATATCCAGGGAAAACTGGTGTGAGGGTTGGGCTCCCAAGGCCTTGGCAGCTCCACCACTGTGATTTTGCAGGGTTCAGCTCCTAAGGCTGCTTTCAAGGGTTGGTGCTGAGTGCCTGTGGCTTTTCCAGGGACATGGTGCAAGCTTTTGGTGGATCCACATCCTGGGATCTGGAGGACGGTGACCCTCTTCTCACAGCTTTACTAGTCAGTATCCCAGTGGAGACTCAGTGTGGGAGCTCCAATTCCACATTTCTTCTCTGCATCGCCCTCATAGTGGTTCTCTAAAAGGGCTCTATCTCTGCAGCAGGCTTCTGCCTGGACATTGAGGTTTTTTCATACATTCTCTGAAATCTAGGTGAAGGTTCCCAAACCTCAATTCTTGCACATTATATACTAGCAGGCTTAACATCACATGGAGGCTGCCAAGGCTCAGAGTTTGCACCTTCTGAAGCAGAGGCCCAAGCTGTGTTTGGGGTCCTTGAGCCAAGACTGGAGACAGAGCAGTTGAGATGCAGGGAACAGTGTCCTGAGGCTGTTCAGGGCAGTGGGTTCCCGGGCCCAACTCATGAAACCATTCTATCCTCCTAGGCATCTAGGTCTGTGATAAGAGTCTACCATGAAGAATGCTGCTGCAAAGGTCTCTGAAATACCTTTGAGGCCTTTTACCCATTGTCTTGACTATTAGTATTTTGCTCTTTTTTACTCATGCAAATTTCTATAGCCTACTTTAATTCCTCCCCATAAAATGGGCTTTTCTTTTCTACCACATGGCCAGGCTGCAAATTTTCCAAACATTTACATCTGCTTCTTTTTAAAATATAAATTCCAGTTTCAGATCATTTCTTTGCTCATGTTTATGAGCATATATGGTTAGATGCAGCTAGACAATAGTTTGAAGACTTTACTGCTTAGAAATTTCTTCAGTCAGATACCCTAAATCATTAGTCTCAAGTTCAAAGTTCCACAGATCCCTAGGGTTGGGGCACTATCCAACCAGTTCTATGTGCAAGGTGAAACAAAAGTGACCTTTGCTCCAGTTCTCAATTACTTCCTCATCTCCATCTGACATCTTCTCAGCCTGGTCTTCACTGTACATATCACTATCATCATTTGGGTCACAACTATTCAACAAGTCTCTAGGAAGTTCCAAACTCTCCCGCATCTTCTCATCTTCTTCTGAGCCATCCACACTCTGCTTGTTACCCAGTCACAAAGTTGTTAATTCTTTTGTTAATATATATGTAATGGGTATTTTTATAGAAATACCCCACTCCTAAATACCAATTTTTTGTATTAAATGGTAATGAATTATTTTTATCTAACTTTGTTTTCTATTTCATATTATTTTATTTTAAAAGGCTCTTGAATTATTTATTGTGGCAAAACAAATTAACACAGATTTTACAGCTTATAACATACATATTTATTATGTCCAAGTTTCTGTGGGTCGGTGTTCAGAATGTGGGTGAATAGAGTTTTGCTCAGGCTCTGATAAGGCTGAAATTAAAGTGTCAGCTGGACTGCATTCTCATCTGAAGGCTTGACTGGAAAGCAATTTCTTTTAAGTTTATTTGGATTCTGTCTTAAGAATATGACCAAAGACTTAAAAAAAAATTCTAGTTAAAGTGAATCTGAAAGTAAAGAGTTAATAAGAGGTAGAGCCTTTGCTATTCCGTAATATGTGCTCTCAAATTTTAAAAAATAGAGAATAAAAGTAGACAATGACAAACCTCTTTGGTAGAGAAGTAATAGAAAAAAACAAAGAGAATCAGAAACATATGGAAGAGTAAAAATGAGCAGAAATATGATGCATATATTACTTCTAAATATATGTTAGTATATATAAATCCTGACATCCTTCCAGTATCAATTTTAGTCCACATGTGATTTAAAAATGTCTCCAGGTTATTTTTTTCTACCAACTTCAAATACATATATGCAACCGACTACGCATGATTTCCATTTGAATATCTTAAAGTATCTGAAATTCATCTGTTTTAGCTGTTGGCAATTCAGTGTTCCCAGTTGTTTATACTGAAAAACTTAAAATCTCCATAATTTCTTCTTTTCCCTTTACACCCCACAATCAAATACTTCAAGAAATTCTGTTACTTGTACCTTCAAAAATGCAGAATTCTATGACTTTTCACTATTTCTAACTTTCTCAAGTTTTATCCCAGTTGCTGCAAATGCCATTAATTCATTTCTTTTTATGGCTGAGTAGTATTCCATATATACATACACACACACACACACACATATATATATACACACACACACACACACATATACATATATATAAATGCCTCCAGGCTAGATAATTCTATCAAACTTCAAAAACATATATGCAATTGTATACTCATGATGTACATTTGAAAAAATATATATATGTTACATATATATTTCTTTTATATATATAAAATTTATTTATATATGTAAATTTCTTTATCTTTTCGTTGATTGATGGGTTTTTGGGCTGGTTCCATATCTTTGCAATTGCAAATTGTGCTGCTATAAACATGTGTGTGCAAATATTTTTTTCGTGTAATTACTTCTTTTCCTATAGGTAGATACCCAGTGATGGGATTGTTGGATCAAATGGTATTTCTAGTTTTAGTTCTTTAAGGAACCTCCACACTGTTTTCCATAGTGCTTGTACTCGTTTACATTTCCACCAGCAAGGTAGAAGTGTTCCCTTTTAACCACATCCACACCAATATCTATTATTTTTAATTTTTTGATTATAGCCATTGTTGCAGGAGTAAGATGGTATCGCATTGTGGTATTGATATCCATTTGCCTGATCATTAATGATGTAGAGCATTATATCCCCCATGAACATAAATGCAAAATTATTAACAAAATACTAGCTAACTGAATCCAATAGCATATCAAAAAGATAATTCACCATGTTCAAATGGGTTTCATACAAGGGATACAGGGACAGTTTAAAAGATGCAAGTCAATAAATGTGATACATCACATAAAAAGAATTAAAAGCAAACATCAAAATCATTTCAATAGACGCAGAAAAAGCATTTGACAAAATCTAGCATGATTTTATGATTAAAACCCTTAACAAAATTGGCATACATATGACATACCTCAATGTAATAAAGGCCATCTATGACAAAACCACAGCCAACATAGTACTGAAAGGGAAAAGTTTAAAGCATTCCTCCTGAGAACTGGAATAACTCAAGGATGCTCAGTCTCACCACTTGTGCTCAACATAGTTCTAGAAGTCCTAGACAGCAATCAGATAAGAGAAAGAAATGAAGGGCATCCAAGTAGGTAAAAAGGAAATCAAACTGTCACTCTTTGCTCATGATATCATCATATACATAGAAAAAGCTGAAGACCCCTCCAGAAAGCTCCTAGAACTGATAAATGAATTCAGCAAAGTTTCAGGATAAAAAATTAATATACACAAATCAGTAGCTCTGCTATACACCAACAACAACCAAGATGAGAATCAAATCAAGAAGTCAACCCCTTTGCAATACATGCAAAAAATAAAATGAAATGCTTTGGAATATACCTAACCAAGGAGATAAAAGACCTCCACAAGGAAAACCACAGAACCCTGATGAAATAAATCATGGATGAGGGAAACAAATGGAAACACATCCTACTCTTATGGATGGGTAGAATCAATACTGTGAAAATGACCATACTGCCAAAACAACCTACAAATTCAAAGCAGTTCCCATCAAAATACCACCATCATTCTCCACAGAACTAGAAAAAGCAATTCTAAAATTCATATGGAATCAGAAAAGACCCTGCATAGTCAAAGCAAGACTAAGCAAAAAGAACAAATCTGGAGGCATCACATTGTTCAACTTCAAAGTATACTATAAAGCCATAGTCACCAAAACAGTGTGGTACTGATATAAAAAATTGGCACACAGACCAATGGAACAGAATAGAGAAGCCAGAAATAAAGCCAAATACTTACACCCAACTGATCTTTGATAAAGCAAACAAAAACATAAAGTGGGGAAAAAGCACCTCATTCGACAAATAGTCCTGGAATAATTGGTAAGCCATATGTAGAACAATGAAACTTGATCCTCATCTCTCACCTTACACAAAAAATCAACTCAAAATGGATGGAAGACTTAAAGACCTGAAACCAAAAAGATTCTAGAAGATAAAAGTGAAGAAAGCCTTCTAGACATTGGCTTAGGCAAAGACTTCATGACTAAGAACCAGGAAGCAAATGCAGTGAAAACAAAGATGAATGGGTGGGACTTAATTAAACTAAAGAGCTTCTGCACAACAAAAGGAACAGTCAGCAGAGTCAACAGAGAACCCACAAAGTGGGAGAAAATCTTCACAGTCTATGCAATCAAAAAAGGACTAATATCCAGAATCTACAAGGAACTCAAACAAATTAGTACGAGAAAAAAAAAAAAAACAATCACATCAAAAAGTAGGCCAAGGACTTGAATAGGCAATTTTCATTCCATTTTCTTTGTTGCTCCATTTTCCCCCTGTATCGAAGTAATTATTACTTCCAAATCCACGTAACTAAACTTTCATTTTATATTCTGCTAATTGTCTGCACCCACCTTTCCACCTTAAGCATAAATTACATAAGATGAATTACTTTTTGTAATTTTTATTTATTAATATTTGCCTAGTGCCCAGAATAGCACATTAAAATACTCAATTCATATTTATTGAATTAACAAATTTGATAATAAATATTTATATATACGTCCATTACAGTAAATTTGGAAAGGACCCACTTTGAAAACATCATATAATTATTCTGAAAGAAAAAATACAATATCTACAAAACCTATACCGTTAAACTCAAAAAGTATTGCTTACTTTTCAATAACTAGAAAGTCACACTAGTGTTGCATTTTCTTTTCAATCAACTGAGAACATACTAGCAACCTGAAATCCTATACGAAGAGAAAATGACTTTCAATACCAGAACAAAATTATTAAAAACCTGTAAAAACATCTAAAAGCAGGGCAATGGAAATTCTTTAGGACATATTTAAAAGAGAAAGAATATACTAAATATATTGGTAAAATAATTATCTATGTCTTTAGTTTTAAATTTATTATCATTTCCAGATATTCTAGACAGTATTCCTTTTATTTTTGATATTAACTTTTCCTAATGTACATTTCAGTTTATTTTTTCTACTTATTATATCTTGAATGAATTAAAGATTCAGAGTTTTTTTTTTATCCAAAGAGATTGCTTTGGTCCTTGAAAACTGTCAACTAAGTAAGATTTTGGCAGATCTCTTTTTTATAATTGTTCTGTTAGGAAGATCAATGTGCACAGATTCTCGTATAATTTTTTTATTGAGAATATATTTATGTAGTCTCTTCCATTACCTCAGCTGAGTTTTAAAAATTTCTGAACTTATGCAATAAATAAAAATTATTATTGGTGTGTGCACTCTTACTAGCATTCTTTCTGTGTCTACTGCAACTTATATATGCTTGACTTTGATTATTGCAGTGCCATTGTGGAATATCTTCTCCTATCATCTATGTTTCTGGACCAGTAGCTTTTCAAAACTAGCTATGGAAATATTTAAATAAATGTAGGTAATGGGTTTTAAGAGTGAATCAGGAGCAGTGTTTGTGCAGGGCTGTGGTTAATGATAGACTGGTAAAAACGGTAGTAGAAAACTCCTTGTGGTTATGATTGTCCAAGCCAGTGATAGCCAACAACAGTGAGAAAGATGCATCTTCCAGTATCTTACTATTTTAATATTATGCTCTATTTCTGAGTTTGCCATGTTTTGGGGCCACTAGTAGTTTCTTTCAATAGTTTTATTAGCTTTATGAGAAGTAGAAACATAACTCAAAAAAGTATCCCATTTAAACTTTTGGCTTGAACTACTTAACAACGTTGGGATCAAGACTATATCTACAGGATACAATCAATTCCAGAACAGTGTTGAAACCAATCTGATTATAATTTTTCTTGAAGTGGATAGCTATAATTGTATCGAGTAAGTGATAGAGGCTAAGAATATTAGTCATTCTCTGGGTAAACAGTGAAATTGCTTGTGGGAATCAACTTTATTCTACTTGATTGAAAAATGTTTAAGAATCCCCCAAAAAGTGGTTAGATAAGTAAAAGTTTAAACATACATTCTCATAAAAAACTACAGAGAGCATTTTCCCTGAGTGATAATCATAAAATAACCAAATGTTTAGAAGTCATAGCATTGAAACTTACTTATTTATCCACCAAGCCATACTTGCCATATCTACCCAAACAATGCACATCTGGAAGGAAAGCTAGCATTACTTCCTATTCAGCAAGAAGTCTCCTATTGGGCTACCTTCAAGAATCAAGTTGTGCTTTGGAGTTATCTCTGTGTTTTTCTCAATTTCCTAATTTTCATATACTCCAAAAGAAACATTTTAAAAATTATTAACAAGTACTCAGAATAAGTAGCCATTAATCCTCTTTACTTAGACGTATTATATAATATCCCAAATGATTAGAACTACTTTTAAAACACTTAAAAATATAATTGAAATATAAACACAATATATTCAATTTGAGCAAACTCAGAAGTAATACATATATACTGTTTACAAACTGGTCTCTGAAAACAAGAAGTCTAACTACAACAATGTACAAATGTTACAAGATCCTTGGTGTGTAGTGTCACCAGCTAGAATCTTGAGGTGTAGTGTCACCACCACTGTGTCCAGTGGTGACTTTGCCTTAATTTTAATCTGGCCCACTGGGCTTCTTTGGCCCACTCAGCCTGGAGGCTACATTTGGCTTGAGGTACTGGCCTGCATCCCATCTCTGCCAAGGGTGAACCAGGCAGAGTGGTGAGGGGTGTGTGAGTCAGCATGGGGTCTGATGACTGTGCACAGCCAGACACACTAGCTGCCATGGGACAGGCAGCTTTAAGTGCCAGCATAGGCACTGGCTCCCTGCAAGGCTGCACTGGACCGTAAGCAACTTCTATGGCTGTCTTTGGGTAATGTGGTGGTGCCTGGAAGCTTCGTGATGTCAGGAACTGCAGAGCCCTAAAGAGGGTGTCACAGCCCTGGGTAGGGGAGCTCCTAGGTCTGGGATTCTGAAAGACCACTGCTCTTTTTCTCCTCTCTTCTCTCCTCTTGTCATCCACAACTTGGTGAGCAAAGTGTGTGTTTGCAAGATGAATAGGAGCTTTACTGAATGATAAAACAGCTCAGAGGAGGCCTGCAGTGGGTACCTCCTCTCCATCCCCAGGGTACCCCAATGAATATTCAGATCTCAGCAGAAATGGCAGCTCCTCTCGGCAGCTGATTATCCCGTTGTCTCCGGGGCTTTCATGAGGGAGGGCAACTCCTTTCTACAGTTGATCATAGGGTCCTCTCTCTGAATCTGGCTGAGTCTGGGGCTTTTATGGGCCTCAGAGCAGAGGAAGTGAATGCTAATTTGTCCATGGGCAGCCATGGGTGGCCATGGGCGGGCCCAAGGAAAAGCACTACAATTTTCTCCTCCAACCTGGCTCCCAGGCTTCAGGCCCTCGCCAGCTTGGAGGTGCAGCTACACAGGGGACCTGCCCCTTTCTGTCCAGGACCTTGTCTGCCTCCGACTGCTGTTTATGGCACCCAAGCTGTTCATGTGAGGGGCACCTGCAGGTCAGCACCAAGCTGCCCTGAGTCCATCCTTCTCGGCTTCCTGCTTGTGCTTCTTGGTGCCTAAAATCTGCAGGGGCCTGAGGCAGCAGGGAGCTGGCATGTCATGGCTACCCTGAGCATGTGCACATCCGGCATGGTTGCAACAGCACCTGGACTTGGCTTCAATTTTGTTTCAAGACCAGAGAGGGGGCTGACAGTGGGGAGAAGCCAGGCAGCAGAAGGAGCAGGCACTTCTGAACCTGTGGGGGAAAGGGATCTTTCCAGGGCCGCAAGAGTGCAGAGATGCCTGGGTCTGCAGACTGGCAGGGCAGCTGCAGCTTTGCCCGAGGAGCTCCCACCCTGCCAACTCGGAGGGGGTGGGGCTCCTACTTGTTGCAGGCTCCCGCTGGTTCTGCGGAGCATGCAGCACCAGCTGCACCTCCTGATATCCTGGGGCAAGGGCTCTAAGTCCAACACATCATGCCTGGGCCCAGTGCTGAGCTGCTCCAACGTGTGGAGTCTGGCTCTGCTGGTGGTGGCTGGCTCCATGGGGGTAGCAGGCAACTCTTTGGTGCTGTACGTGTTGCTGTGGGTGCTGTTCGGACTTCCTGCCCTGGGCCCCTGAAGCACAGCCTACAAGTTGGACCCAGTCCCCACACTCTGTGCAAGCGTGGCACCACCTTGGGCACAGCTACCAGCTAAGCCTCAGGGCCCCTCTTTGCCTACTCCTCCATGCGCGATCATGTTGCTGTCCCGCCGCAGGCGGCTGGGTCTGGCCCCGTCATGGTGGCTCTAAGGGGTGAGTTCCCATGGTGGCGAGCACTGGGGGTGCTCCCAGGGGTGGGTTCCAGGGATTGCCCACCTCAGTATCTGCACCTGATGACCCTTGGCCTGGCCTGTTCCCCACTGCAGCTGGCATCATGGCAGTGATCACTTTAAACAGGCTGTCACTGTCATCACATACAATTTTTAATTTAAATTAGAAAAAAACATAAATGACATAAGATTTTGAATATAATCTAAGTAATTAATTTCAAAATGTTTTATCTTCTCCATGCTAGAGAACATAGTATTAGTTTATATTTTAGCCAGTTTTAAAAAGTTAAACATAAAATTACATGTGTTGTAAAGCTAACCCAGTCGATGTTTGAGATAAAAATTAACCTAAGACCAAAGTATATTATTTTGATTTCCTTGGAGGAGAAGTTATGTAGTAATTACTTGAAGAGTAATTCTCTCTACAGTTAGCATTGCAGATGCATCCAGTATACCACTAAAGTACACTTAACAAATTAATACTTCAGAAATTATCAGATACCGTAAGAAAAAAAAGTAAAAAGTCATTTTGAAAAAATTTTATAAAGTGAATCATTCCTAAAATGCTTAGAAAAGTATGTGCCTGTGTGCCAGTATTTCTGATCTTAATAGTTATGAATATCTTTGTACTTAGTAAACCTGAATGTAAATGCTTGGGCTTTGGTTGCAAACGGACTGCAGATACAAATCTAAAGTTGTGTACTTAGTAGCACTGTAACTCAGTCAAGTACTTACTTTTTCACCCCTTCAGTATTTTTATCTGCAAAATAGGAATAAAATAGCTAATCATGTTATCATAAGAGTTAAGTTATGAGATATAATAACTATGAAGTACTTAATGGGTAAAGGAAAAAATTAAGCTTAGTAGTTATTATTACTGTTGTTGAGCTTATTTTACCACATACACTTGTTAGTAACTCAGAGGGGTTTCTCCAAAGTGAAATATTTAAAAAATAGAATGAGATAAATTATTATTTTGCAATTAGAAAGTATATTTAGCAATTTGTCTGACTGGATCATAAAACTAATTGTGGTATGAGACCATTTATAATATATGGTGTGTGTGTGTGTGTGTGTATATATATATAAAAATATATATAGTTAGTAAGCATTCATAAATACTTAGATAGATTTAGTCTGTAATCTACAGCCATTAATAGAAGCATCTTAACTAATTGTGAAAAGTAATGTGAGATAATATAATATAGTCTAATGATAATTTAAAAAGGAAATAATGTTAAGAGAAAAGAGAAGAAATAAGAAAGTGTAGATCATGTAGGAGAAAATGCTAAGAATAACTCCTTTTCAATAATACATGTTTAGGTGTTTACCACAGACATGTGGTCTTATGATATAAAATGTTATTTTTGAGTAGCAAAGATAATTTTGGACTCTGTAGTCAAAGACTATTGGAGTTTAAAATTTAAAATGTCACCAGTTAACTGACTGATGCACCTGGAATTCATTAAATTACTTAAGATTGTGTTTGGTAACAGAACTGCTAGTGAATAATGCTAGTTATATTGCTTCATTAAATACATGTGATGTAGCTTATCTTTATGAAAGCTACTCAATTTAACTGCAAAATTATATTTTTATAATATTTTTCCAGGTATATGTAAGGATATAGTCTGAATTAATTAATATTATTTTCCTCTTCCTTTTTTATTACTCTCTTACATTTTACAAGGTTGCAGCTAATAAAATAGCCTTGGCCTTGAAATGCAGTAATCATCACATCACCAAAATAAAAACAATAATGAAAAAAAAAAAAGAACTTGCATTATTTATTGAGCCTTTACCATATAGCAAATAGTATGCTAAGCCCCAATCATACACTTTATGAATTAGATGTAACAATCTCATTGTAAATGAGACTATTCGGTGAGATAATATCTGTGAAAGAATGGTTTAATATAACATCAAAAATAATTTGTACTCATCTGATCTACAAGGAATCAGGAGTATTTATTTTTATCTCCGTGCCTCTGCCTAGAACATTTCTCTTCCCAATGTTCAAGGTCTTATGTATTTACTACATTTTATTCAAATACCATCTTGCATATCAATATTTCTGTTTATATCAAATATTATGTAATATGATATTACTTTTTGTTTTTTAATTTTTCAGTGTTTTCCTCCTTAACTGAGTACAGTTTCAGTGTGGGAGATTATATGGTCTGTCCTGTTTACTGCTGCATCCCCAGTGTGCAGAAGAGTGCTAGAGATATTCTTGGCATTTAATATATAACACTTGAGTGAAAAAAACTGTTCTGTGATTCATGTATGTTTGTAACATAAAATTAGATATATTGACTGGTTATTTTTTTTCCTGCCTCTGCAAATATTTTACCCTACACTGTGTCTCAGGATGCTGTTTAAAATAGATTCCTGTGCCCTTTCAATTCCATTATGATTGAGAAAATGGGAAGTACTTTTAGAAGATCAGCTAATTGGGAGAGAATGATGATGGAGGTTTTTTTTTTTTTTTTTTTTTTTTCTTGTCCACTCTTCATCATGCCATAAATTGCCAGAGATCATGCTTTTCCATTGAAATCACAGCTCTTCTAAGGTAGCCCTTGCTTAGAGCTCCAGATATCCTCAGACAGTTTCTATTACTGCTCTTCTTTTGGTTTAGAATAATAGCTGATTTCAGTTATTTTTATCCTCTGTGTGCCTCAACGTGTCTTGGTGGTTCCTGTTAGCCTTGACAATACTTTTGTGATTTGCAAAGCAGGAAGTGTAAGATGAGAACGGATAGACAGTTGCTCACACTGTGAGTAAGGTAAATTGGTAGAAGTTTGAATTCACTTTAAAGCTAAAGTGAGAGAGATTTGCTGATGGATTAAATGTGCATTGTTAAAGTGAAGTATAAAGGGTGATTTCTAAAATTTTGATCTGTATAAAAGACGGAATAGAGATGCTGTTTATTAAAATGGTGAAAATTGTGATTGGTCAACTTAATGGGAGAACAGCCAAAAATTTTGTCTTAGACATGCTATTTTTAAATACCCTATACAATACATATTAGCCATGCAATAAAAATTTAAAATGTTGAGCCTAAAATACCAAATATGCACTTGAAAGAGATAGGATTTACGTTCCTAGCACAAAATAAGTGTATATGGAAGAGAAAATGGCTTGGAGTGGATTCTGCTTGCTCCAAGAATAGTGAAAATATGACTTGTTCTCTCAATGTGAAAAAACTGAAAACCAGAGAAAATTTCTTTGTATAGACTACTTAATAGTTTAGTTAAAAATTATTTTAAGATGCATGACTTGCCTGGAAGAAATATTATCTAAGGCATTAGAAACAAAATAAGACAGAACTATGAATCAAGAGAAGAAATGGCTACTAAGCCATTGTTTGTGCTGAGGGATTAGACTGATAAGTGGTAGTTTCTATACTGCTAGCTTGGATTTTAATAGATTTTCCATGATGAATACAAGGTAAAATTTGGTTCTCCTGTACTAAGGGAGATCAAAATTGATGAACCCTGCTTAAAGCCAAGAACCTAATAAACAAAGTATTTAAAAGTTGTACCAGAATGCAACTTGCACGGCTGATGGAAATAGTGAATACATTTACCTGACTCAGGCTCTGTTTCGAGTTAGATAAAATTAAATTTATCTCATAATTTTTTTACTGTAAGCACTTTTTCAAGTAATTTTGGGGTTAAATGTCAAACTAAATATATGGCACTAAAAGCTCTAAAATATAACTCATGTTTTTGTAGCAAATATGGATGATATTGAATAGAAGTAAATAGATGTTTTAATGTCCACCCCAACCGGATAGTAAACTATTAAAAGGTAAAATATTTTCCTCAAATAAATAAGTGTACATATTAAGAGTAAATAAATTCTTAAGTAAAGAATAAATTCTTTCAAATAAAGAATTCTTTTTTCCAAGAAATAAAAATTCATAAACATCACAAACACATGAGAAAAATAAGATGATAAATCAGAGAAAGGGAGATAAGAAAAACAAATAATAAGGTGATTTAAGCCAGAAAGTGTAGTAATTATCAGATCAAAATATAAAATAAATATGTATAAAGTGTTCAAAATATAAAAGAAGTAATCAACAAAAAATAATGAAACATAAAACTGTCAAAATAAACAGAATTGGAAGAGAACCAATCAGAATATCTATAAATGAAAAGTAAGATAAGTGAAGACAGAAACAATATTTGAGTTGTTTTAAGAAGTGAAAATATAAGACCAAGTGAAACAGAGAATTATGGAACTAGAATGCAGACCTATAGAAATTACTCATAACTGGGCACAGACAGACAAAGAGTTGGAAAATATATAGGGCAAGTTGAAACGATGTAGATAGACCAATAAAATTTAACATGTATAACTAGAACTTTAGAGAGTTTTTAAAAGTATATTAAGAACAAAAGAGTGGCAATATTCTAATAAATAATAAAGAAAAATTATCAAAGTTATGAAAAATATAAATTCTCAGATTCAGGAAACTCAGTTAATTACAAGAAATACTTTCACGTAGACATATTGAATTGAAACTGTAACACACATACATGCACACACATACACACAATTTTGAAAGCTGTCAGAAAAGGAAGACAGTGCACCTACAAAAAATAAAACAAGATACAAAATGAAAATCAGACTAACAGTTGAATTCCAAAGAGCAAAACTGGAATACAGAATGCAGAAAAAACTTGAGAGACGAATATTAGGCTTGAAAATAATACATAAAACCCCATAGCCCTACTGGAACTGTAATCAGAAAGGATTATTTTCTTTATTTTAATCTTTTTAATGGAGAAAAACTACATGATGTAAACGTTTAATTATATAGCTCAATATATTATATATGCTATAATCAATCTTCTAATGTATTAGCATATATTAGTTTTATCGGTTGCTGAACATCATATGAAGGCAATCATAATCTATATGATTATAGTTTATGTTTAAAGTTATAGTTTAAAAACTCTGTTTATAGTTTTTAATCTGTGAAACAGATCCATGTTGCATGTTGTTATAATCATGGTTTTCTGATTGTTGAATAGAATTCCATTAGAAGTCCATTATAAGAATCTAGCATTATCAGTTTAATTATCCTACTGTTACTGTTGCTAAACATACCTGCCATTTCTGTTTTGTCTAATAGTGTTAAAGATACTATGATTATTTCTGCAACCAACTGTTGATGGACATATGTGACCATTTCTTTTGGCTCATAGGTATATGTTGTCAATGTTTCCGATTTTGGCTATTCTAATAGGTCTATAATGGCATCTCGTGTTGTTGTTGTTGTTGTTGTTGTTTTTAATTGCAGGTTCCTAATATCATATGATATTGAGCCTTCTTACATGTGCTTATTTGCCATCTACATATCTTCCTTAATAATGTGTCTGTTCACGTTTCTACCCACTTTTTAATCATATTGTTTTCATATTGTTGAGTTTTAAGTGTTTTTGTATATTTTGTGTAATAGTTCTTTATTAAATATGTTCTTTCAAATATTTTCTTCCAGTCTATGGCTTGTCTTCTCACTCTATTGAGAATACCATTTTCACAGCAGAAGTATTTTATTATAATTAAATCCAACTTATCAATTCTTTCTTTCATGGATAAAATCTTTGCTGTTCATATTTAAAAACTCATTGCCAAACCAAAGATCATCTTGGATTTTTCCTATGTTGCTTTCCAGGAGCATTATAGTTTTGTGTTTTACATTTAAGTCTATGATTCTCTTTGAGTTAATGTTTTGTGAAGGGTATGAGGTTTGTGTCTAGTTTTACTTTGTTTGGATGTAGATGTTTAGTTATTCCTAAATTATTTGTTGAAAATATCATCTGTTTTTTCCATTGTATTGCCTTGACCCCTTTGTCAAAAATCAGTTGACTATATTTATGTCTATTTCTGGGAAAATCTGTTATTCATGGAATTTGATAATTTCATTTCAATTGTCAAATTCATTGCCATAAGGTTTTTGATAATAATTTATTAGCATTCTAATAGCTGGAGGATCTATCATCCTATTCGTTTGTGTTTCCTAATTTATGGTTTGTTTCTTATTTCTTTGATTAGTCTTACTAAAGATATAACAACATAATTAATCTTTCCAAAGAAACAACTTCAATTTGTTAATTGTACTGAAGGACGGCTTTCTTTGTTGTTTAACTTCTGCTCTTATACATTTCTTTGCTTCAGCTTAATTTATTTTTTAATGCCTTAATTATATAGATTAATTCACTATTGTTATTTGCATAACTGTTGTTATCATTTTATTTTCTCACTACTGGCCTATTAGTAATCTCTTTTGGTTTTTTTTCTAGTGGTTAACTGACAGATTGCATGCCATTACACTGACTTATTTTAATCTGGCTACATTTAAACCTTTTCACTTTCTGTACAATATGATAACATTGTACCTTTTACAGTTTTCCCATATTTCATGCTAAAATTCTTATACATTTAATTTCCATAAATATTTTAAATCTCTTTAGGCATTCTTACTTTTAAATATATTGTTATCCATTTATGTTTATTACACATTGAGTTGGAATTCTTCACTTATTACTACAATTTTATGTTTCTATTTAGAATTATTTTCTTTCTGCCAGAAAAAACTTTTTAGTATTTCTAAATACTAAAGATTAAAGACTATATACTAAATACTCTAGATTGGTAGTGATTAATTCCATCAGTTTCTATTCATCTGAAAACATTATTCTTTCAACTCCCATTTTGAAAAATATTTTTCTTTGGACACAAAATTCTATGCTGGCATTTTGTTTATTGTCAGTGCATTCAAAATGTCACTCCATTGTGCTCAGTTTCAAAGTTTGTCTTGAACAGTTAGGCATGATTTTGTAGTTGCTCTTGGATACTTTCAAAATTTTATCTTTCTCTATTGTCAACAATTTGACTCTGAAGTGCCTGGGTTGTTTCTTTGTATTTATTCTCCTTCTGAACACGAGGAAAACATATGCAAAATAAAATTAACTGTTCTTAGTAATTATACTGGAGGAGTAATATTAGTATTGTCATTTTGAAACTGTCATGTGTTTAATACTGAATACAGTAAATGAGCCATCATATGATATTCTTCTTTTGTCATTATCTATCATTAAGAGTTAGGATTTTCTTGTGAAGGAAGAGACATAAAGATGCAATAGAGAAAAGGGTAAGTAAAAAACATGTAGTTTTATATTAGGGTTAAAAGTATCAGCAGAAACTCATGATGCACCTTTTCATTAATATTTATTTTAACACACACACACACACACACACACACACACCCCACACATATATGCATGCATGTGTTTTGCTCTTGTGAATTGTGTTTATGACAGAGAGAGAGACATTTTGAATCTCCCAACTTAACTAATCAACAGTTTTCATACAAAAAGAAAGAGCTATAGATAGTCATAGAGAGACAGAAAGAGACATTGGAGACAAAAAGAAATTGCTGTCCACAGAAGATGCCTAGAAACATTGATTAGCCCAATGACAAAGAGATTCTCTGTTTAGAATATTCTCCCCAAAGAATATCAAGTCTTTCTTGAAGAAATGACAGATTTTAGGTCTGTGACAGAAATCGTACAAGATGAGTCTGGAATATAAGAATAAAGATATTATCAAAGACCACTACAATTCTGTCAAAAGGGCTCAGAACCAACTATCAGAGTCTGTGACTGTTGGAAAGATGAGATATGTTGAGCCTCACATAAAAAATAATTGTAATAGACAAATTTACCAAACATACTTATATCCATGAATTCATAATGCTATTAAAATATTTTGACTACAAATAATGTTAAAGAGGTAACTCAATTCTTTTTTTTTTTTTTAATTTCAACATTTAGATACAGGATATACACGCACAGATTTGTTACATGGGAATATTGTGTAACGCTGAGGTTTGGATTACAGATCCCATCATCCTGATAGTGAGCATAGTGCCCACTATAGTTTCTCTTTTATAGAGCATAGATTTTTTTTTAAAGCCACTGCCCTTTACCTCCTCTCTTTATTAGCCCATAGTGTCTAATGTTCCCATACTTATGTTTATGTGTGCTCAGTGCTTAACTCCCACTTATAAGTAAGAACATGCGGTGTGTGTTTTCCTACTCATGTGTTAATATTGTTTAGTATCATGGACTCCAGCTTCATCTGTGTTGTTGCAAAAGACATAATTTCATTCTTTTTTATGGTTACAAAGTATTCCATGGTGTTTATGTACCACATTTTAAAATCCAATTTATCATTGATGGGCACCTGGGTTGATTCCTTGTCTTTGCTATTGTGAATAGTGCAGGGATGATCATGCAAATGCATATGTCTTTTTAGTAGAATATCTTATTTACTTTTGGGTATATATCCAATAACAGGATTACTGGGTCAAATCATAACTCTGTTTTAAGTTCTATGAGAAATCTCCAAACTGCTATCCACAGTGGTGGAACTAATTTACATTCCCATCAACAGTGTATAAGTGTTCCCTTTTCTCTGCAGCTTTGCCAGCATTTGTTTTTTTATGACTTTTTAATAATAGCCGCTCTAACTGTTGTGAGATGGTATTTTGTGGTTTTGATTTGTATTTCTCTGGTGGCTACGGATGCTGATCATTTTTTCATATGTTTGTTGGCCATTTGCATGTCTTCTTTTGAGAATTATCTGTTTTTGTCCTTTGTATATTTTTTCATTGGGTTATAAGAAATCATCACTCACACAAATGAATTGAAAAACATTCCATGCTCATGACTCGGAAGAATCAATATCAAAATGGCCATACTGACCAAAGCAATCTACAGATCAATCGCTATTTCTATAAAATTACTAATGACACTTTTCACAAAATTAGAAAAAAATATTCAACAATTCACATGAAACAAACAAACAAAAAGCCCAAATAGCCAAGGCAATCCTAAGCAAAAAGAACAAAATTAGAGGCCTCACAGTATCTGTCTTCAAACTATACTGTAAAGTCACTGTAACCAAAACAGCAAAGTACTGTTACAAATGCAGATATATAGACCAATGGAATAGAATAGAAAACTCAGATATAAAGTCACACACCTACAGACATCTGAGTCTCAAAAAGGTGAACAACAACAACTACAAAAAAACACCTCACTGCCAATATTAAGCAATAGGGAAAGGACTCCCTGTTCAATGAATAGTGCTTGGATAAGAAGCTTACTATATGCAGAAGATTGGTGCTCGACCCCCTACATCTCACCATATACAAAAATTAAATCAAAATTTATTAAAAACGTAAGTGTAAGATCTCAAAATGTAAAAATCCTGTAAGACAACCTAGGATATACTCTTCACGACATTGGCCTTTGAAAAGAATACTTAGTAAGTTCCCAAAATTAACTGCAACAAAAACAAAAATAAAGTGGAACATAATTAAACTAAAGAGCTATGGCACAGCAAAATATACCATCAACAGAGCAAACAGATAACCTACAGAATTGGGGAAGATATTCACAAACATTGCATCTGACAAATGCCTAAAATCCAGAATCTATAGGAAATGGAAACAAATTAACATGCAAAAGACTAACTCAATTTTTGACAGCTAATAAAAACCAGAAAGGTTCAGACATGCTTCTTGTCCTTCCTATCTAAGTAAACAATATTAAAGAAAAGCAGTTCTTTATAAAAAATTCTTGTTAAATAAAAATATACAGAGTTAGCATAGTATTGCCTTTTATCTTCCAAATTAATCAACATAGTTATGGGGTATCAATAGATTTAACATCACAAAAAGAAAGACAAGCAGACATTATAAACTTCTAGTTAAGGAAAAGCTGTAGTGTCTCCATCTCACACCAGTTAGAATGGCAATCATTAAAAAGTCAGGAAACAACAGGTGCTGGAGAGGATGTGGAGAAATAGGAACACTTTTACACTGTTGGTGGGATTGTAAATTAGTTCAACCATTATGGAAAACAGTATGGCGATTCCTCAAGGATCTAGAACTAGAAGTACCATATGACCCAGTCATCCCATTACTGGGTATATACCCAAAGGATTATAAATCATGCTGCTATAAAGACACATGCACACGTATGTTTATTGTGGCACTATTCACAATAGCAAAGACTTGGAATCAACCCAAATGTCCATCAGTGACAGACTGGATTAAGAAAATGTGGCACATATACACCATGAAATACTATGCAGCCGTAAAAAAGGATGAGTTTGTGTCCTTTGTAGGGACATGGATACAGCTGGAAACCATCATTCTCAGCAAACTATGGCAAGAACAGAAAACCAAACACCGCATGTTCTCACTCATAGGTCGGAACTGAATAATGAGATCACTTGGACTCGGGAAGGGGAACATCATACACCGGGGCCTATCATGGGGAGGGGGGATGGGGGAGGGATTGCATTGGGAGTTATACCTATGTAAATGACGAGGTGATGGGTGCTGACGAGTTGATAGGTGCAGCACGCCAACATGGCACAAGAATACATATGTAACAAACCTGCACGTTATGCACATGTACCCTAGAACTTAAAGTATAACAATAAAATAAAATAAAATAAAATAAAAATAAAATAAAAAAAAGAAAGGATCATGAATTTAGTAAAGTCCCTGGATCCTGCTGCCAATTTTAAGGAAAAACAAATGACAGAAGATTATGTCAAACCCTGTCATATGCTTATCATTCAGCAAAATCCACACTGTGAAAAGATCTAGAGATTAAATTTCCTCTGGTTTTCAATAAATACATTCTAAGAAAGGTAAAGGGGAAGGAAGGAGAACCTAAAGAGTAGAAGAGACTTAAACGGCACTGCTTTTCAGTGGGCAAGACTTAATTATGGTATCTAGGGAAATACATTAAGCAAAAACATTTTAAAGAAATTAAAGGAAGTAAGTTATTATAAAAGTCAGGATAGTGCTGTCTTTGAAAACATTAAGAGAGGTAAGATTAGAGTAGAAGACATGGAGGAAATTCTCGGGTGGTTCTCAGTGCTTTCTTTCCTGACATGGGTGGTAGCTGTATATTGTAACTGCTTCTATTTTATTGCAAAAATATGTTTTAAAAAATATAAAATATATGGATATAAATCTAGCAAAGAATGGGAAAATAATCATGGAGAAAATAATAAACATTTTGAATGACATTGAAAAGACATATAATATGTATAAATGTAAATTCTCAGATCATCTCTATAAGGCAAGCTAAAGCAAATTTTTAAGACTGTGTGGAAACTGGTAAGTTGATTCAAAAAACACTTTACTAGTTATCAAATCTTTTTATGAATTTATAATAAAACAAATGTGATATTGGTTCAAGAATAGAAAAATAAACCAATAGCAAATATTTGGGCAAGAACAAACACATTTATATTACCACTTGATAGTTTTTCATATCAGCTTAGAAAGAAAGGATAATAAATGTTGTGTACATTATATATTCATATAAAAATAAAATTGATTAACTTTTTCTCATCATTAATAAAACTTCTTCCTTTTGCATTGTGGACCTGAATATGAAAGGCTAAAGGAAAATATGTAATGTCCTCAACATAAAACAAGCTGACACCTTAAATTAAAATAAATAGTTTTCATGATGATAAAATTGTTTTCATGAAAAGATTTATAAGGTAAGTGGAGAGAATCTAAAAATTTGAAACCTATATTTACATCACTAATAAGCCCCCAGTAGATATCTATAAATTAAAGAAGAAAAAAGAAAAACTACTCAACAAAAAGCAGACAACTGACAAATCTCATTAGCAAACATGGAAATGTTAGTTCAAGCCCCAGTGAGATGCCATTTCACACACAAATGATTGACAAAAATGTATGTCTAACTATCTTAAGCTTGAGCAGTGTATAAAATGAGAGGATAACAGAGTAAGATGGTTTGAAGCAACCATTTGTAGAAAAGGAGAAAATCCAGCTATATTAAATTCACTAAAGAAGTTATTATGCTTATTGTAATTATTCATATGATTTGCAGTCACATGGATTAGGTAAATATTGCAATGAGCAAAAATTAAAAATTCTGACAAGCAAGAGCAGAAGAGATGTGAAAGAGTAGGAACTGTCAGTTACTGCTGGTGAGTTTCCAATTTGACACAATAGTTTGTGAACAATTTGGCATCATCACGTAAAATTAAAGAGATGCATGTCCTAAAAGTTAGCAATTCACTCCTGGATACATAACCAAGGAAAAGCTGTAATTTAAATGAACTGAGACATGTTCATGTTTACAGCAGCATTATTTCCAATAACAAAAGCTGGGGACAACAAAATAAATTTGTTTTAGTGTATTAGTACTAAAGAATACTGACAACACTAACATAAGCAAAGTCTACAAATATTAACATGGATCAACAACTAAACAAAATATATGATTGAGGAAAATAATCATAAAGGAGCACTATATAGAAATGTCAAAATGAAGCAAAAATAAACTACACATTATTAAAAAGCATATGATCAAAATACATAGATTTTGTTTATAAATACAAAGATGTTAAAACTATAAAAAGTCAAAGAAATATTAATATTACATTAAAAATAGCATATATTTCTTAGGAGAGGATATAAGATATGATATGGGCATAAAATACTTTAATGTTTATAAAAATACACATCTTAAATTGAGTAATAAGCACCGATTTTATGATGATTAAAGCAATAGATTTAAGCATTGTACATATTCTTTGATAAATATATTTTGTAGTGATATTGCTTTTAAAAACTATAACACAAACATTTATCTTGTTGCTATTCTGATAGTCTAGAATTGCTTCTACAATGACTTCCTTTTCACCTGTGTATTTAGCTATTTAGATGGCTTTCTATTATTCACTAATATAAAAAATACTAAAATAAATTCTTCAATCACACTACATGTAGTCTTTTAGTATGTAGTTAATACAAGTATAATTATATTGAACTCAATTCCATTAAATATAGTATTTGATTTTACCTTGGATTCATGGTGTTACCTATAATTTTCCTCACAATGACGAAGAATGTCATTTGCAAAGACAAATAATATTAACAATGAAATAGAAAATTTGAAAGCATTAGAAGGAATAGGAACATGAATTCTTAGGGTTTGCAAACCTCAGGCAAAATCACCTGCATAACTGTATATTGTTCAGTCAGGCACCTCTCTCTCTTCAGGTCTAGGACCTATTCTTTATGCAGGAACGACTGTATGTGTCATTCCTGGAGAATCTCACACCTTCCAATTAAAAAAAAAAAAAAATAGGTTATCAATGCTGCTATTACTCACAATGCCATGGTTCTTTGGAAACTGTACATGAATAATATAGAACATTTTGCCTCTGCAATTCTCAATAATAATGTTTATTTAAGCAGAGGCTCCCACTGAGAATAAAGAAATGGTGAGTGAATCCTCCCCCAGCAACTAAGGTATCCAGGTCCTCTCCTTGGGACTGACTAGGCAGTTGGCCTGAGCCATGGAGAGTGAGGAAAAGCAGGGTGGCAAAATGGCCCACCTGGGAACCACAGGGAGCAAGGGGACCTCTCACCCCCAGTCAAGGGAGGTAGTGAGTGACCGTGCTACTCTGCCCAGGAAATCATGTATTTTCCATGGATCTGTGCAACCCATGGATCAGAAGATCCCCTTGTGAGCCCAATTATCACCAGGGCCTTGAGTCCCAAGCACAAAGATGTATAGATTCTCTGGCTGCTCAGCTCGAGGCTGCCCAAGACTACCAAGTTCCTGGGGTGGAGGGGTGGCTGCCATCACTGCAGCTTCAGTCAGGTGTTTTTCCCTGTCAGTGCCAAGGAGACTGGGTGGTTTGGACCCAGGAGAAATTCCCCACAGTGCACCACAGCAGCTGTGGCAGATCGTGACCAGACTGCCTCTTTATGCCAGACCCAAACCTATTCCTCCCCACCAGGCAAGGCTTCCTTGTGGGAATTTCAGCAATTTCAGTCAGGGGTTTATGGACAGAACCCTATCTCCCTGGAACCTAGACCCTGAGGGGTGGGGTGGCCACAGTCCCTGTGGATCAGTGGGCTTGGACTTTTCCCCTGCTGTATCTGAGGAATCTAGGCAGACAAGTGTGATTCCCTCCAGCACAGCACACCCCTTCCACCAAGGGGCAGTCAGGGAGCTTTGTTAAGTGGATCTCTGATCCCATGCCTACTGACTGGGAGAGACCCACCAAGCAGGGGTCACCAGACAACTTACACAGGAGTGTTCCTGCTGACATTAGGTTGGTGCCCCTCTGAGACAGAGATCCTAGAGGAAGAAGCAGGCAGCCATCTTTGCTGTTCTTCAGCCTCCACTGGTGACACATCCAGGGGCAGGAGAGACCCAAATGAATAGGGTCTGGAATGAACCTTCAGCAAACTGCAGCAGCCCTATGGAAGAGGGGCCTGACTGTTAAGCAAAAATCAAATAGAAAGCAACAAGAACAACAGCATCAAGAAAAAAGTCCCCACAAAAACCCCATCCAAATATCAGCAGCCTCAAAGATTAAGGCTAGATAAACTCAGGAAGATGAGAATCAATGAAAAAACACTAAAAACTCAAAAAGGCCAAGTGTCTCTTCTCATCCAAATTATCACAACACCCTTCCAGCAAGAACACAGAACTGGGCTGAGGTTGAGATGGGAGAAACGGACAGAAGTAGCCTACAGAAGATGGGTAATAATGAACTTTGTTGAGGTAAAGGAGCATTTTCTAACCCAATGCAAAGAAGCTCTAGGAACCATAAGAAAACATTATAGGGTGTTTTTAATCAGAATAACCAGTTTAGAGGGGAATATAAATGATCTGATGGAACTGAAGAACACAACATGAGAAATTAAGAAAGCAATCACAAGTATCAATGGCTGAATAGAACAAGCAGAGAAAATAATTTCAGAGACTGTAGATGATCTTGCTGAAATAAGACAGGCAGACAAGATTAGAGAAAAAAAGAATGAAAAGGAATGAAGAAAACCTTTGAGAACTACGGGATTATGTAAAAACACTGAAGAGACTGAACCTATGACTGATTGGTGTACCGAAAAGAGATGGGAAGAACGAAACCAAGTTGGAAAACCTACTTCAGGATATTACTCAGGAGAACTTCCCCAACCTAGCAAGACAGGCCAACATTCAAACTCAGGAAATCCAGAGAACCTCAGTAAGATACTCCATGAGAAGACCAACCGCAAGACACATAATAATCAGATTCTCCAAGGTCGAAATGAAGGAAAAAAATGTTAAGGGCAGCCAGAGAGAAAGGCCAGGTCACCTTCAAAAGGAAGCCCATCAGAATAACAGTGGACCTCTCAACAGAAAATATACAAGGCAGAAGACATTAAGGGCCAATATTCAATATTCTTAAAGAGAAGAATTTCTAAGCCAGAATTTCCTGTCTGGTCAAACTAAGCTTCATAAGTGAAGGAGAAATAAAATCTTTTTCAGACAAGCAAATGCTGAGGAAATTTATCACCACCAGGTCTGCCTTGCAAGAGATCCTGAAGGAAACACCAAATATGAAAAGGAAAAACTTTTACCAGCCACTAGAAAACCACACTGAAGTACACAAACCAATGACACTATGAACCACTATATTAACAAGTCTGCAAAATAACTACTTAGCATCATGATGACAGGATCAAATTCACACATAGCAATATTAAACTTAAATGTAAATGGGTTAAATGCCCCCAGTAAAAAGACACCAAATAGCAAGCTGGATAAAGAGTCATGATCCATCAGTGTGCTGGATTCAATAGACCCATCTCATGTGCAAAGACACACACAGGCTCAAATTAAAGGGATGGAGGACAATTTACCAAATAAATGGAAAGCAGAAAAAAGCAGGGGTTGCAATTCTAGTTTCTGACAACACAGACTTTAAACCAACAAATATCAAAAAAGACAATGAAGGGCATTACATAATGGTAAAGGGTTCAATTCAACCAGAAGAGCTAACTATCCTAAATATATATGCACTTAATGCAGGAGCATTTGTATTCATAAGACAAGTTCTTGGAGACCTACAAAGAGACTTAGACTCTCACACAACAACAGTAGGAGACTTTAACCCCTCACTGTCAATATTAGACATTGAGGCAGAAAATTAACAAAGATATTCAGGACTTGAACTCAGCTCTGGATAAAGTGAACCTAATACATATCTGCAGAACTATCCACCCCTGAACAACTGAATATACATTCTTCTCAGTGCCACATAGCAGTTACTCTAAATCCATCACATAATTGAAAGTTAAAACTCTTCAGCAAATGCAAAATAAACTGAAATAATAAACAGTCTCTTATCATGTCACCATCAAATTAGGGCTCAAGACTAAGAAACTCACTAAAAACTACACAACTTGAAATTTAACAACTTGCTCCTGAATGACTCCCAGGTAGATATGAAGTTAAGTCAGAATCAAGATGTTCTTTGAAACCAATGAGAAAGAATAGATGATTGTATCAGAATCTCTGGGATGCAGCTAAAGCAGTGTTAAGAGGGAAATTTACAACACTAAATGTCCACATCGGAAAGCTAGAAAGATCTCAAATCGACATCCTAACATCACAACTAAAATGACTAGAGAACCAAGAGCAAAGAAACCACAAGGCTAGCAGAAGACAAGAAATAAAAAAAGATCAGAGTGGTTCTGGGAGAACTGGCTAGCCATATGCAAAAATTGAAGTTAGACCTTTTGCTTACACTTTATATGAAAATTAACTCAAGATGAATTAAAGACTTAAATGTAAAACCCAAAACAAACAAAAAAAACCAAAAAACAACAAAAAAAAACAAAACAAAAACAAAAACAAAAACAAAAAAAAACAGAAGAAAATCTAGGCAATATCAGAGTCTTGGGCACAGATATCATGACAAAAACACGAAAAGGAATTGCAATAAAAGCAAAAATTGACAAATGGAATTAATTTAAAGTAAAGAGCTTCTGCACAGCAAAAGAAACTATCATCAGAGTGAACAGACAACCTACAGAGTGGGAGAAAATTTTAGCAATCTAGCGATCTGACAAGGTTCTAATATCTAGTATCTACAAGGAACTTAAACAAATTTACAAGAATGAAAAATAAAAAACCTTGAAAATTGGGCAAAAGACGTGAGCAGACACTTTCCAAAAGAAGACATTTAAGTGGCCAAGAAACAAATGAAAAAAAAAAAAAAGTTTAACATCACTGATCATTAGAGGAATGCAAATGAAAACCACAATGAGGTATCATCTCACACCAGTTAGAATGGTGATTATTAAAAAGTAAAAAATCAACAAATGCTACTAAGGCTGTGGAGAAATAGGAACACTTTTACACTGTGGGTGGTAATGTAAATTAGTTTAACCATTATGGAAGACAGTGTGTCGATTCCTCAGAGACCTAGAACTAGAAATACCATTTGATCCAGCAATCCCATTACTGGGTATATACCCAAAGGAATATAAATCATTCTATTATAAAGATACATGCACTCGTATGTTCATTGCAGCACTATTCACAATAGTAAAGCCATGAAATCAACCCAAATGCCCATCAATGATATACTGGATAAGGATAATGTAGTACATGTATGCCATAGAATACTACACAGCCATGAAAAGGATGAGATTGGTTGGGTGCAGTGGCTCATGCCTGTACTCCCAGTACTTTGGGAGGCCAAGGCAGGTGGATATGAAGTCAGGAGTTTGAGACCAGCCTGGCCAACGTGGTAAATCCCTGTCTCTACTAAAAAAAAAAAAAAAAAAAATACAAAAATTAGCTGGGCATGGTGGCAGGCACTTGTAATCCCAGCTGCTCAGCAGGCTGAGTAAGGAGAATTGCTTGAACCTGGGAGGTGGAGACTGCAGTGAGCCGAGATTGTGCCACGGCACTCCAGCCTGGGCAACAAGAGCTAAAACTCTGTCTCAAACAAAAACAAAACAAAAAAACAAAAAACAATGATATTATGTCCTTTGCAGGGACATGGATGGAGCTGGAAGCCATTATCCTCAGTAAACTAATAAGCTAATGCAGGAACAGTAAACCAAATACTTCCTGTTCTCACTCATAAGTGGGAGCTGCACGATGAGAAAACATGGACACAGAACAATACACACTGGTCTGTTAGTGGGGGCAGGAGGAGGGAGAGCATTAGGAAAAATAGCTAATGTATGCTGGGCTTAATTCCTAGGTGATAAGTTGATAGGTGCAGCAAACCACCATGGCACATGTTTACCTGTGTAACAAACCTGCACATCCTGCACATGTATCCTGGAACTTAAAATAAAATAATATTTACTTAATGCATCATTATTCTTGACACTAACTTATTCTTTGTGCCACCTGTGAATACTGAACTCCAAATACTCTCTTAACTGTTTTTACTATACTTTATGGTAATAGCAACAAAAGCAAATTTACCCAGCATATGCAGTAAAATGTGAAAAATAATTCATTTTCTGGTCATATTTAATTTACTCTGTGGGACTTTATAGCATAAACTCTATCTTCTTTGATTTCTTGAGGTCAAAGCATGCAATCCTAGAACATGATCTCTCTCAGTGCTGACCACACTTCTGCCTTCCACAAAGTATTACCAGTAGGATAATAGTAAAGTGTTCAGAAAAGGGTGTAAATAGCGGCCCCACTTGAGCAAAATGTGTCTGTCTTTCTCCCAGCATGACCTTTAACAAACACAGGAAAGCCTAATGTCACTGTGTAAGTGGAGGTAAGAGAGGATATTCAAACGAAAGGTCCTGTTCTGCTTGCAGGCTGACTGTCTCAAAGTCTTTAGAGGAAGTATTCCGTGGCCACCCCCAGAAGGACACCCAAGAAGGACTACTACATCCAGTGAACACAACAGAAATGGTAGGATAACATCTCTGGGTGCAATGGCAAGGATATACAAGGCTAAAGATGCTTGCTTGCTACCAACCCCACTCTTCTTTGTTGTAGACTGGAGGAGGCATCATGGATCCTACGTCGATGAGCAAGAGTACATACGTGGGCCCAGACACCTATCTCAAGTGCAAATTAGGATGGTAAGTCATTAGTAGTCCAGAGCCTGAAACTCATTTTATGAATACTGTAAGTGAAAGCCACCTCAAATCAGATTGTCTGAATCATTCAGGTGGCTCAGTCTCACACAGTCTCGTGAAACAAAGCTGCTTGACAAGAGTTATCTGCTTACCAAACCACCATTTTGGAACTAGGGTCAGTCCATGGGGCTGTTGAATTACTGGAAATCCTTAGGGAATCTGGTCAACTTAATGTGTGTTTTAAAGAGTGGCCTAAAGGAGAGAAATTGGGACAGGGCCTATGCAAATCCCAGTTCTTGTGCATAGTCACCTGTCCAGGAGTCACTGCACAGTCCTTGACAGTTAAAATGGATTTAGAATTTGTTTGTTTGTTGGTTTAAGAGACCAGCTCTTGCTTTGTTGCCCAGGCTGAAGTGCAATGGTGTGATAATAGCTCGCTACAGTTTGGAACTCCTAGACTCAAGTGATCCTCTCATCTCAGTTTCCTGAGTAGCTGGGACTACAGGCATGCACCACTGTGCCAGGCTAATTTTTAAACATTTTTGGGTAGAGGTGGGGATTCACTATATTGCCCAGGCTGATCTCAAACTCCAGATCTCAAGTGATCATCCTGCCTTACCTCCCCAAATTGCTGGGATTACATGGATGAGCCACTGAGTACAACCAGAAAGTTTTGACTGGCAAATCTTGGCAACCAGGATTTATGTGGGACTAAGTCTGGCCTTGCAATGTCCTGTGTGGGTGCCGCTGCTGGAAATATTCAGACCCAGGCACTGTAAGTAGACAGGAAAAATTCGGAACAGCCACTGCAAACCATGATACCCAGGGAGATGCAGACTTTGGGGAAGCACCCCAAATGTATATGTGGAAAGGCAGAATTCCAGAAAATATTCAATATTGAAAAATATTTGACCAAACATAGCAAATCAGTAAAACAGATACCTTTTGCAATTAAAAGTCTAAAACATCAATTGATATTAATATGCAATATTAATTAGCATGTGTGTGTGGAAAACCATTTAGATAATATTCACTATTTAATAAATTAAGTATATTCACTATGTGTTTATCACATAAGGAATGCAATAGGAGATACTTACTGCATTAAGGATGTACTACATTAGAGATGCAATAATCACTAATATATTTCCTACACCTTCTGTGATAGATATTAAGAGCCATAAAAGTGTTTATAGTCTTTAGCTGATTTATGCAATTTTATAATTTAATACCAAGAAATAAGGCAGGTGATAAAAGTCGATGAAATAATGTATATACTAAGTATCATACATTGTATTAGATATTATTGATAACCAACATATCTATAAATAGTAGCAAACTTCTGGTTCAACTAATTAATAGAATATTGTACATCAGTTTAAATTAGAATTATGAAGCTATCTGGCAAAATTGATCATGACTACAATTTTATAAATTAATATTTGCATGAAAACAAGAACCAATGAGGAACATGGACATATGAACAACCGATATTTCCAGTCACTCTCGTTATTATAATATGTTTGTAGGATGTAAATATTAAGAGAAATTAAATAAAATTAATGACTGCCCTTAGTCACATGTGATTCTTTAACAAAGTGCAATCACCTGTTCACCTGTACAATGGTGAAACCTATATCCTGAGGGTTGTTGTTCATTCATTAATTTAATTAATTTTTTTTTAGAGGGGCATTTTTTCCATGCCAGATACTTTTTTTTATAAGTATATCTGGTGAAGAATGAAGTGAGGGAAGTGGATCAAAGGGGTTCTGTTTGGGGCATAAGATGGAGAAACCTACTTTTCTAACCTAGTGAATTTAAATTCATGATACCAAGTAAAGAGTCAATAGTAGATAGCTAACTCTTGGGCTAAAATCATATGTTCATCAATGTCCTAACTATAGGCATAATAAATTAGATAAAAATCAATTATGCAACACTCTAAGGTAATTTCAGTTTCTGAAAAATGTTATGGAAAAACTAAAATTGGCCGGGTGTGGTGGCCAATGCTCGTAAACCCAGCACTTCGGGAGGCCGAAGCGGGCAGATCACGAGGTCAGGAGATCGAGACCATCCTAGCTAACACGGTGAAACCCCGTCTCTACTAAAATGCAAACAATTAGCCAGGAATGGTGGCACATGCCTGTAATCCCAGCTACCCGGGAGGCTGAGGCAGGAGAATCACTTGAACCCGGGAGGCGGAGGTTGCAGTGAGCTGAGATCGTGCCACTGCACTCCAGCCTGGGCAACAGAGCGAGACTCTGTCTCCAAAAAATTAAATTAAATTAAAAATTAAACAATAAAAAAATCTAAAATTAGATAATGGAATAGAAAATCATAGAGTTTTAGATGGAAGTTAGGAGAAAGAAAATTTTATTTGAGAAAATAATAGGACTGATACCTAAACAATGAGGAAAAAACAAGCATGAGGAGATCTCAGGGAAGAAAATTTCATGTAGAAGAAACATCCATTACAAATTTCCTGAGGCAGATTCAGCCAGATAATACTATTGTAGGCCATGATAAGAACCAATGGTGTTACCTGAGTATGATGAATAGCCATTAAATATTTTAAGCAAAAAAGTGTATTAAACAGACCACTCAGGCTACATTGAGTTTGTGGCATGGCTGGAGATTAAAAGTGGGAACGAGGAAATACGATTGCTGGCTATTGGAGAGATGAGGTTGTATTTCATGGTAGCTTGGTCTGTGTGGCAGTTGAAGAGGATAAAAAGATATTGGAGCAGATATATTTTAGAGATATAACCAATATGCCATGAAATAGAGTAAACTGAGGGAAGAGGAGATCAGGTCTTCTGAGGATTCCAAGTTTATTTCAAGGGACCTATTAAATATACAATAGAAAATTAAATGCTTATTGTGAAATAAGTATGCAAAAGTAGTTGGTAGTTGCTGATCTAAAATAACTAAACTCATTTGTGTACCAGATATTGTAAAGTATAGAGATAATGTATTTAAAATTTCTTATGTGCTTTCATAGCACTGTATTCGTATCTCCTACATATCACTTATTCAACTTTGTTTACTTGAATAATTCCACCATTAAACTGTGTTACTTTGGTGCTCACTAATCTTTGTGCCAATAGTAACTAGATCAAAGCCTGATCCAGAGCAGACGCTTAGTAAATATTCATGAATGAATGAATCTAGTTTGAGGTGGAAAATTGAAAAGAAAATAATTCCAAACATTAGATAATAACAATGTACTTTTTTTGTTTTGTGATTCATATCCTAAATTATACAGAATAAGCTTTGTGTTCAGAGACTGGTAAGGCATAGAAGTTGATTGCTGAGACATAGAAGCAAACATTAGAAAGAGTTTATGTGAATGGAATTCCAATCCACCATAATGTATAACCAGTCACAGAAGACAAATATATTTGCAGTTGAAATAAGTATTGTAGATTTTTTTTTTTAATGGTCAAGTCAAGACCATTTGCTCTGCTCTTCAATCATTTTTATTGCTCTATGTATATTGCACAGATATGTGTAAAGTGTAGCATAATATACATTTTGTCAACAGAATACAAAAGTGATTTAAGTGAGAAAGAGAAGAAGATACTGATCTCTAATCACAGGTCAAGTTTTTAATGCTATATATTGGATAGAATGTTCTTTAAGAAACCTCTAGTGAAGCCAGAAATTAGAATCCTTTAATAGAACTGTCTAGGGTCTCCCTGTTAAAACTGATATATAATGTTAGTTTTTAATATATGCTTTTTATCAAATTAAGAAAGTGCCATTCTATTTTTAGGTTACTGAAACTTTTATTAAATTGGAAATTGGTGGTGAATTGCACCTTATCTTTTACATCATCTGTGAAGCTGATAATCCGTTTTTTTTGTCTTTTAATCTTTTAAGAAATACATCATAATATTATTATTTATTCAAATGTTGACTTAGTTTTGCATTGCTGAGTTAAATTCTGTTTACTGAAGATATATCAATGTTTGGATATACTGTTGTATTTGATGAGCTAATATTTTATTTGCAGTCTTTGCATGTGCATTGATAAATAACATTCAACATACATAAAGTTTTTATACTTTTCTGTACAATCTTGGTAGTATAATTATGCTAACTTCTTATAATTTATTTGGAAGTATTTAATTTTTAAAAATATAAGGAAGCAATTTAAATAATATCAATGCTATTTAAAATTTTCATAACACTTTCTGTAAAATTATCCATGCTTATTTTATCAGAGATAATTTGTCCAATTTATTCTGTGCTTCTTAGCCTGATTAAGGTTTTAATTACTGAATAAATTTGTTAAAACTTTTACAATTTAGTGTAATAAAGTACATTTAGAAATCTCATATAACATTTTAATGTCCTCTCATTCACTTGTAGTTTTTTTTGTATTTAATGTTATTTTTGTGTTTTTTCTTTTAATCAACATTTTAGCATATTTTTCACTAAAAATTATTTTCATAGATTTTTCTCTTGATTTATGTTGTCTAATTTAGCTGGTTTATTATTGAATTCTCAAATTTACTTATTTCTCCCTTTCCATACATAATTTTTTTAGCTTCCTTACTTGTATCCGTGATTTACTTACTTTCAGTCAATGTTTCATGATAACAAAATTTAAAGCTATATATTCTTTTCCTTTTAATAGCTATTTGTCCCCTCCTGTTACTTGGGTATTTACAAAATTTGTAACTGAAACATATTCTAGCAACAAGTAATTAACGTTATACTATTTATTCAAGCCGAAAATTACAAAATGGTTTATAACACGTGTGTCCAGTCTTTTGGCTTCCACAGTGGAAGAAAAAGAATTGTCTCGGACCAGGAACAAAATACACTAACACTAATGATAGCTGATGAGCAAAAAAATCTTACAATGTTTTATGAAAATTTACCAATTTGTGTTGGGCCTCATTCAAAGCTGTCCTGGGCTGCATGCAGCCCATGGACTGTGGGTTGAATAAGCTTACCTTAAAATATATGAAAGCAAAATAGGATTGTCTTGGAGATGCGGGCTCTTTTTTGGTTCCATATGAACTTTAAAGCAGTTTTTTCCAATTCTGTGAAGAAACTCATTGGTAGCTTGATGGGGATGGCATTGAATCTATAAATTACCTTGGGCAGTATGGCCATTTTCACGATATTGATTCTTCCTATCCATGAGCATGGTATGTTCTTCCATTTGTTTGTGTCCTCTTTGATTTCACTGAGCAGTGGTTTGTAGTTCTCCTTGAAGAGGTCCTTTACATCCCTTGTAAGTTGGATTCCTAGGTATTTGATTCTCTTTGAAGCAATTGTGAATGGAAGTTCATTCATGATTTGGCTCTCTGTTTGTCTGTTACTAGTGTATAAGAATGCTTGTGATTTTTGCACATTAATTTTGTATCCTGAGACTTTGCTGAAGTTGCTTATCAGCTTAAGGAGATTTTGGGCTGAGACAATGGGGTTTTCTAAATATACAATCATGTCATCTGCAAA